>NW_027490107.1:1106709-1226243 GCF_050948175.1 Xylocopa sonorina | reverse complement strand
ATGTCTACGTATCGAAGCAATAGAGCTCAAGTGCTTCTTAAAACGAGATATTGCATCTCATATCTATTTTTCATGATAAGATATAATATTCATTGCGAAGTGTTATGTATTCCTCGTCTACACTTCAAATGAATGTGAATGCGACACTTCCTCGCTAGGAAATAGCGTTTGCAGATGTCTACGTATCGTAGCAATAGAGTTCTAATGCTTCATAAAACGCGATATCGCATCTCATTTCTATGTTTCATGGTAAGATATAATATGATTTGCGAAGTGCTTTGTATTCCTCGTCTACACTTCAAATGAATGTAAATGCGACACTTCCTTGCAAGGAAATAGCGTTTGCTGATGTCTACGTATCGCAGCAATGGATTTCTGAAGCTTCTTAGAACGCGATATCGCATCTCATTTCTATGTTTCATGGTAAGATAAAATATGATTTGCGAAGTGTCATGTATTCCTCGTCTACACTTCAATTGAATGTAAATGCGACACTTCCTTGCAAGGAAATAGCGTTTGCAGATGTCTACGTATCGAAGCAATGGAGTTCAAGTGCTTCTTAAAACGAGATATTGCATCTCATATCTATGTTTCATGATAAGATATAATATTCATTGCGAAGTGTTATGCATTCCTCGTCTACGATTCATATGAAAGTAAATGCGACACTTCCTTGCAAGGAAATAGCGTTTGCAGATGCCTACGTATCGTAGCAATAGAGTTCATATGATTCTTAAAACGCGATATCGCATCTCATTTCTATGTTTCATGGTCAGAAATAATATGATTTGCGAAGTGTTATGTTTTCCTCGTCTACACTTCAAATGAATGTGAATGCGACACTTCCTCGCTAGGCAATAGCGTTTGCAGATGTCTACGTATCGTAGGAATAGAGTTCTAATGCTTCTTAAAACACGAAATCGCATCTCATTTCTATGTTTCATGGTAAGATATAACATGATTTGCGAAGTGTTATATATTCCTCGTCTACACTTCAAATGAATGTGAATGCGATACTTTCTCGCTAGGAAATAGCGTTTGCAGATGTCTACGTATCGTAGCAATAGCTTTCTAATGCTTCTTAAAACGCGATATCGCATCTCATTTCTATGTTTCATGGTAAGACATAATATGATGTGCGAAGTGTTATGCATTCCTCGTCTACGATTCAAATGAATGTAAATGCGACACTTCCTTGCAAGGAAATAGCGTTTGCAGATGTCTACGTATCGTAGCAATAGAGTTCTTATGATTCTTAAAACGCGATATCGCATCTCTTTTCTGTGTTTCATGGTAAGATATAATATGATTTGCGAAGTGTCATGTATTCCTCGTCTACACTTCAAATGAATGTAAATGCGACACTTCCATGCTAGGAAATAACATTTGCAGATGTCTACGTATCGTAGCAATAGCTTTCTAATGCTTCTTAAAACGCGATATCGCATCTCATTGCTATGTTTCATGGTAAGATATAATATGAACTGCGAAGTGTCATGTATTCCTCGTCTACACATCAAATGAATGTAAATGCGACAATTCCTCGCAAGGAAATAGCGTTTGCAGATGTCTATGTATCGTAGCAATGGATTTCTGATGCTTCTTAGAACGCGATATCGCATCTCATTTCTATGTTTCATGGTAAGATATAATATGATTTGCGAAGTGTCATGTATTCCCAGTCTACACTTCAAATGAACGTAAATGCGACACTTCCGTGCAAGGAAATAGCGTCTGCAGATGTCTACGTATCGTAGCAATAGCTTTCTAATGCTTCCTACAACGCGATATCGCATCTCATTTCTATGTTTCATGGTAAGATATAATATGATTTGCGAAGTGTTATGTATTCCTCGTCTACACTTCATATGAATGTGAATGCGACACTTCTTTGCAAGGAAATAGCGTTTGCAGATGTCTACCTATCGTAGCCATAGAGTTCTTATGATTCTTAAAACGCGATATCGCATCTCATTTCTATATTTCATGGTAAGGTATAATATGATTTGCGATGTGTTATGTATTCCTCGTCTACACATCAAATGAATGTAAATGCGACACTTCCTCGCAAGGAAATAGCGTTTGCAGATGTTTATGTATCGTAGCAATGGATTTCTGATGCTTCTTAGAACGCGATATCGCATCTCATTTCTATGTTTCATGGTAAGATATAATATGATTTGCGAAGTGTCATGTATTCCCCGTCTACACTTCAGATGAACGTAAATGCGACACTTCCGTGCAAGGAAATAGCGTTTGCCGATGTCTACGTATCGTAGCAATAGCTTTCTAATGCTTCCTACAACGCGATATCGCATCTCATTTCTATGTTTCATGGTAAGATATAATATGATTTGCGAAGTGTTGTGTATTCTTCGTCTACACTTCAAATGAATGTGATTGCGATACTTCCCCGCTAGGAAATAGCGTTTGCAGATGTCTACGTATCGTAGCAATAGCTTTCTAATGCATCTTAAAACCCCGATATCGCAACTCATTTCTATGTATCACGGTAAGATATAATATGATTTGCGAAGTATCATGTATTCCTCGTCTACACTTCAAACGAATGTAAATGCGACACTTCCTTGCAAGGAAATAGCGTTTGCAGACGTCTACGTATCGAAGCAATAGAGTTCAAATGCTTCTTAAAACGAGATATTGCATCTCATATCTATGTTTCATGATAAGATATAATATTCATTGCGAAGTGTTATGTTTTCCTCGTCTACACTTCAAATGAATGTGAATGCGACACTTCCTCGCTAGGAAATAGCGTTTGCAGATGTCTACGTATCGTAGCAATAGAGTTCTAATGCTTCATAGAACGCGATATCGCATCTCATTTCTATGTTTCATGATAAGATATAATATTCATTGCGAAGTATCATGTATTCCTAGTCTACACTTCAAATGAATGTAAATGCGACACTTCCTTGCAAGCAAATAGCGTTTGCAAATATCTACCTATCGTAGCAATAGTGTTCTAATGCTTCTTAAAACGCGATATCGCATCTCATTTCTATGTTTCATGGTAAGATATAATATGATTTGCCAAGTATCATGTATTCCTCGTCTACACTTCAAATGAATATGAATGCGACACATCCTCGCTAGGAAATAGCGTTTGCAGATGTCTACGTATCGTAGCAATAGAGTTCCAATGCTTCTTAAAACGCGATATCGCATCTCATTTCTATGTTTCATGGTAAGATATAGTATGATTTGCGAAGTGTTATGTATTCCTCGTCTACACTTCAAATGAATATAAATGCGACACTTCCTTGCAAGGAAATAGCGTTTGCAGATGTCTACGTATCGTAGCAATAGAGTTCTTATGATCCTTAAAACGCGATATCGCATCTCATTTCTATGTTTCATGGTAAGGTATAATATGATTTGCGAAGTGATATGTATTCCTCGTCTACACTTCAAATGAATGTAAATACGACACTTCCTTGCAAGGATATAGCGCTTGCAGATGTCTACGTATCGTAGCAATGGATTTCTGATGCTTCTTAAAACGCGATATCGCATCTCATTTCTATGTTTCATTGTAAGATATAATATGATTTGCGAAGTGTTATGTATTCCTCGTCTACACTTCAAATGAATGTAAATGCGACACTTTCTTGCAAGGAAATATCGTTTGCAAATGTCTACGTATCGAAGCAATAGAGTTCAAATGCTTCTTAAAACGCGATATCGCATCTCATTTCTATGTTTCATGGTAGGATGTAATACGATTTGCGAAGTGTTATGTATTCCTCGTCTACACTTCAAATGAATGTAAATGCGACACTTCCTTGCAAGGAAATAGCGTTTGCGGATGTCTACCTATCGTAGCAATAGAGCTCTAATGCTTCTTAAAACGCGATATCGCATCTCATTTCTATATTTCATGGCAAGATATAGTATGATTTGCGAAGTGTTATGTATTCCTCGTCTACACTTCAAATGAATGTAAATGCGACACTTCCTTGCTAGGAAATAGCGTCTGCAGATGTCTAGGTATCGTAGCAATAGAGTTCTAATGCTTCTTAAAACGCGATATCGCATCTCATTTCTATGTTTCATGGTAAGATATAATATTCATTGCGAAGTGTTATGTATTCCTCGTCTACACTTCAAATGAATGTGAATGCGACACTTCCTCGCTAGGAAATAGCGTTTGCAGATGTCTACGTATCGTAGCAATAGATTTCTAAAGCTTCTTAAAACGCGATATCGCATCGTATTTCTATGTTTCATGGTAAGATATAGTATGATTTGCGAAGTGTTATGTATTCCTCGTCTACACTTCAAATGAATATAAATGCGACACTTCCTTGCAAGGAAATAGCGTTTGCAGATGTCTACGTATCGTAGCAATAGAGTTCTTATGATTCTTAAAACGCGATATCGCATCTCATTTCTATGTTTCATGGTAAGGTATAATATGATTTGCGAAGTGATATGTATTCCTCGTCTATATTTCAAATGAATGTAAATGCGACACTTCCATGCAAGGAAATAGCGTTTGCAGATGTCTACGTATCGTAGCAATGGACTTCTGAAGCTTCTTAGAACGCGATATCGCATCTCATTTCTAAGTTTCATGGTAAGATATAATATGATATGCGAAGTGTCATGTATTCCTCGTCTACACTTCAAATGAATGTAAATGCGACACTTCCTTGCAAGGAAATTGCGTTTGCAGATGTCTACGTATCGTAGCAATAGAGTTTATATGATACTTACAACGCGATATCGCATCTCATTTCTATGTTTCATAGTAAGATATAATATGATTTGCGAAGTGTTATGTATTCCTCGTCTACACTTCAAATGAATGTAAATGCGACACTTCCTTGCAAGGAAATAGCGTTTGCAGAAGTCTACGTATCGAAGCAATAGAGTTCAAATGCTTCTTAAAACGAGATATTGCATCTCATATCTGTGTTTCATGGTAAGATATAATATTCATTGCGAAATGTTATGCATTCCTCGTCTACGATTCAAATGAATGTAAGTGCGACACTTCCTTGCAAGGAAATAGCGTTTGCAGATGTCTACCTATCGTAGCAGTAGTGTTCTAATGCTTCTTAGAACGCGATATCGCATCTCATTTCTATGTTTCATGGTAAGATATAATATGATTTGCGAAGTGTTATGTATTCCTCGTCTACACTTCAAATCAATGTAAATCCGACACTTCCTTGCAAGGAAATAGCGTTTGCAGATGTCTACGTATCGAAGCAATAGAGTTCAAATGCTTCTTAAAACGAGATATTGCATCTCATATCTATGTTTCATGATAAGATATAATATTCATTGCGAAGTGTTATGCATTCCTCGTCTACGATTCGAATGAATGTAAATGCGACACTTGCTTGCAAGGAAATAGCGTTTGCAGATGTCTACGTATCGTAGGAATAGAGTTCTAATGCTTCTTAAAACACGAAATCGCATCTCATTTCTATGTTTCATGGTAAGATATAACATGATTTGCGAAGTGTTATATATTCCTCGTCTACACTTCAAATGAATGTGAATGCGATACTTTCTCGCTAGGAAATAGCGTTTGCAGATGTCTACGTATCGTAGCAATAGCTTTCTAATGCTTCTTAAAACGCGATATCGCATCTCATTTCTATGTTTCATGGTAAGATATAATATGATTTGCGTAGTGTCATGTATTCCTCGTCTACACTTCAAATGAATGTAAATGCGACACTTCCATGCTAGGAAATAACATTTGCAGATGTCTACGTATCGTAGCAATAGCTTTCTAATGCTTCTTAAAACGCGATATCGCATCTCATTGCTATGTTTCATGGTAAGATATAATATGAACTGCGAAGTGTCATGTATTCCTCGTCTACACATCAAATGAATGTAAATGCGACACTTCCTCGCAAGGAAATAGCGTTTGCAGATGTCTATGTATCGTAGCAATAGTGTTCTAATGCTTCTTAAAACGCGATATCGCATCTCATTTCTATGTTTCATGGTAAGATATAATATGATTTGCCAAGTATCATGTATTCCTCGTCTACACTTCAAATGAATATGAATGCGACACATCCTCGCTAGGAAATAGCGTTTGCAGATGTCTACGTATCGTAGCAATAGAGTTCCAATGCTTCTTAAAACGCGATATCGCATCTCATTTCTATGTTTCATGGTAAGATATAGTATGATTTGCGAAGTGTTATGTATTCCTCGTCTACACTTCAAATGAATATAAATGCGACACTTCCTTGCAAGGAAATAGCGTTTGCAGATGTCTACGTATCGTAGCAATAGAGTTCTTATGATCCTTAAAACGCGATGTCGCATCTCATTTCTATGTTTCATGGTAAGGTATAATATGATTTGCGAAGTGATATGTATTCCTCGTCTACACTTCAAATGAATGTAAATGCGACACTTCCTTGCAAGGATATAGCGCTTGCAGATGTCTACGTATCGTAGCAATGGATTTCTGATGCTTCTTAAAACGCGATATCGCATCTCATTTCTATGTTTCATTGTAAGATATAATATGATTTGCGAAGTGTTATGTATTCCTCGTCTACACTTCAAATGAATGTAAATGCGACACTTCCTTGCAAGGAAATATCGTTTGCAAATGTCTACGTATCGAAGCAATAGAGTTCAAATGCTTCCTACAACGCGATATCGCATCTCATTTCTATGTTTCATGGTAAGCTATAATATGATTTGCGAAGTATCATGTATTCCTAGTCTACACTTCAAATGAATGTAAATGCGACACTTCCTTGCAAGCAAATAGCGTTTGCAAATATCTACCTATCGTAGCAATAGTGTTCTAATGCTTCTTAAAACGCGATATCGCATCTCACTTCTATGTTTCATGGTAAGATATAATATGATTTGCCAAGTATCATGTATTCCGCGTCTACACTTCAAATGAATATGAATGCGACACATCCTCGCTAGGAAATAGCGTTTGCAGATGTCTACGTATCGTAGCAATAGAGTTCCAATGCTTCTTAAAACGCGATATCGCATCTCATTTCTATGTTTCATGGTAAGATATAGTATGATTTGCGAAGTGTTATGTATTCCTCGTCTACACTTCAAATGAATATAAATGCGACACTTCCTTGCAAGGAAATAGCGTTTGCAGATGTCTACGTATCGTAGCAATAGAGTTCTTATGATCCTTAAAACGCGATGTCGCATCTCATTTCTATGTTTCATGGTAAGGTATAATATGATTTGCGAAGTGATATGTATTCCTCGTCTACACTTCAAATGAATGTAAATGCGACACTTCCTTGCAAGGATATAGCGCTTGCAGATGTCTACGTATCGTAGCAATGGATTTCTGATGCTTCTTAAAACGCGATATCGCATCTCATTTCTATGTTTCATTGTAAGATATAATATGATTTGCGAAGTGTTATGTATTCCTCGTCTACACTTCAAATGAATGTAAATGCGACACTTCCTTGCAAGGAAATATCGTTTGCAAATGTCTACGTATCGAAGCAATAGAGTTCAAATGCTTCCTACAACGCGATATCGCATCTCATTTCTATGTTTCATGGTAAGATATAATATGATTTGCGAAGTGTTGTGTATTCTTCGTCTACACTTCAAATGAATGTGATTGCGATACTTCCCCGCTAGGAAATAGCGTTTGCAGATGTCTACGTATCGTAGCAATAGCTTTCTAATGCATCTTAAAACCCCGATATCGCAACTCATTTCTATGTATCACGGTAAGATATAATATGATTTGCGAAGTATCATGTATTCCTCGTCTACACTTCAAACGAATGTAAATGCGACACTTCCTTGCAAGGAAATAGCGTTTGCAGACGTCTACGTATCGAAGCAATAGTGTTCAAATGCTTCTTAAAACGAGATATTGCATCTCATATCTATGTTTCATGATAAGATATAATATTCATTGCGAAGTGTTATGTTTTCCTCGTCTACACTTCAAATGAATGTAAATGCGACACTTCCTTGCAAGGAAATAGCGTTTGCAGATGTCTACGTATCGTAGCAATAGAGTTCTTATGATTCTTAAAACGCGATATCGCATCTCATTTCTATGTTTCATGGTAAGGTATAATATGATTTGCGAAGTGTTATGTATTCCTCGTCTACACATCAAATGAATGTAAATGCGACACTTCCTTGCAAGGAAATAGCGTTTGCAGATGTCTACGTATCGAAGCAGTAAAGTTCAAATGCTTCTTAAAATGCGATATCGCATCTCATTTCTATGTTTCATGGTAAGATATAATATGATTTGCGAAGTATCATGTATTCCTAGTCTACACTTCAAATGAATGTAAATGCGACACTTCCTTGCAAGCAAATAGCGTTTGCAAATATCTACCTATCGTAGCAATAGTGTTCTAATGCTTCTTAAAACGCGATATCGCATCTCATTTCTATGTTTCATGGTAAGATATAATATGATTTGCCAAGTATCATGTATTCCTCGTCTACACTTCAAATGAATATGAATGCGACACATCCTCGCTAGGAAATAGCGTTTGCAGATGTCTACGTATCGTAGCAATAGAGTTCCAATGCTTCTTAAAACGCGATATCGCATCTCATTTCTATGTTTCATGGTAAGATATAGTATGATTTGCGAAGTGTTATGTATTCCTCGTCTACACTTCAAATGAATATAAATGCGACACTTCCTTGCAAGGAAATAGCGTTTGCAGATGTCTACGTATCGTAGCAATAGAGTTCTTATGATCCTTAAAACGCGATGTCGCATCTCATTTCTATGTTTCATGGTAAGGTATAATATGATTTGCGAAGTGATATGTATTCCTCGTCTACACTTCAAATGAATGTAAATGCGACACTTCCTTGCAAGGATATAGCGCTTGCAGATGTCTACGTATCGTCGCAATGGATTTCTGATGCTTCTTAAAACGCGATATCGCATCTCATTTCTATGTTTCATTGTAAGATATAATATGATTTGCGAAGTGTTATGTATTCCTCGTCTACACTTCAAATGAATGTAAATGCGACACTTCCTTGCAAGGAAATATCGTTTGCAAATGTCTACGTATCGAAGCAATAGAGTTCAAATGCTTCTTAAAACGCGATATCGCATCTCATTTCTATGTTTCATGGTAGGATGTAATACGATTTGCGAAGTGTTATGTATTCCTCGTCTACACTTCAAATGAATGTAAATGCGACACTTCCTTGCAAGGAAATAGCGTTTGCGGATGTCTACCTATCGTAGCAATAGAGCTCTAATGCTTCTTAAAGCGCGATATCGCATCTCATTTCTATGTTTCATGGCAAGATATAGTATGATTTGCGAAGTGTTATGTATTCCTCGTCTACACTTCAAATGAATGTAAATGCGACACTTCCTTGCTAGGAAATAGCGTCTGCAGATGTCTAGGTATCGTAGCAATAGAGTTCTAATGCTTCTTAAAACGCGATATCGCATCTCATTTCTATGTTTCATGGTAAGATATAATATTCATTGCGAAGTGTTATGTATTCCTCGTCTACACTTCAAATGAATGTAAATGCGACACTTCCTTGCAAGGAAAAAGCGTTTGCAGATGTCTACGTATCGTAGCAATAGAGTTCTTATAATTCTTAAAACGCGATATCGGATCTCATTTCTATGTTTCATGGTAGGATATAATATGATTTGCGAAGTGTTATGTATTCCTCGCCTACACATCAAACGAATGTAAATGCGACACTTCCTTGCAAGGAAATAGCGTTTGCAAATGTCTACCTATCGTAGCAATAGTGTTCTAAAGCTTCTAAAAACGCGATATCGCATCTCATTACTATGTTTCATGGTAAGATATAATATGATTTGCGAAGTATCATGTATTCCTCGTCTACGATTCAAATGAATGTAAATGCGACACTTCCTTGCAACGAAATAGCGTTTGCAAATGTCTACGTATCGAAGCAATAGAGTTCAAATGTTTCTTAAAACGCGATATCGCATCTCATTTCTAAGTTTCATGGTAAGATATAATATGATTTGCGAAGTATCATGTATTCCTCGTCTACACTTCAAATGAATGTAAATGCGACACTTCCTTGCAAGGAAATTGCGTTTGCAGATGTCTACGTATCGTAGCAATAGAGTTTATATGATACTTACAACGCGATATCGCATCTCATTTCTATGTTTCATAGTAAGATATAATATGATTTGCGAAGTGTTACGTATTCCTCGTCTACACTTCAAATGAATGTAAATGCGACACTTCCTTGCAAGGAAATAGCGTTTGCAGAAGTCTACGTATCGAAGCAATAGAGTTCAAATGCTTCTTAAAACGAGATATTGCATCTCATATCTGTGTTTCATGGTAAGATATAATATTCATTGCGAAGTGTTATGCATTCCTCGTCTACGATTCAAATGAATGTAAGTGCGACACTTCCTTGCAAGGAAATAGCGTTTGCAGATATCTACCTATCGTAGCAGTAGTGTTCTAATGCTTCTTAGAACGCGATATCGCATCTCATTTCTATGTTTCATGGTAAGATATAATATGATTTGCGAAGTGTTATGTATTCCTCGTCTACACATCAAATCAATGTAAATCCGACACTTCCTTGCAAGGAAATAGCGTTTGCAGATGTCTACGTATCGAAGCAATAGAGTTCAAATGCTTCTTAAAACGAGATATTGCATCTCATATCTATGTTTCATGATAAGATATAATATTCATTGCGAAGTGTTATGCATTCCTCGTCTACGATTCGAATGAATGTAAATGCGACACTTGCTTGCAAGGAAATAGCGTTTGCAAATGTCTACCTATCTTAGCAATAGAGTTCTTGTGATTCTTAAAACGCGATATCGCATCTCATTTCTATGTTTCATGGTAAGATATAATATGATTTGCGAAGTGTCATGTATTCCTCGTCTACACTTCAAATGCATGTAAATGCGACACTTCCTTGCTAGGAATTAGCGTCTGCAGATGTCTGGGTATCGTAGCAATAGAGTTCTAATGCTTCTTGAAACGCGATATCGCATCTCATTTCTATGTTTCATGGTAAGACATAATATGATTTGCGAAGTGTTATATATGCCTAGTCTACACTTCAAATGAATGTATATGCGACACTTCCTTGTAAGGAAATAGCGTTTGCAGATGTCTACCTATCGTAGCAGTAGTGTTCTAATGCTTCTTAGAACGCGATATCGCATCTCATTTCTATGTTTCATGGTAAGATATAATATGATTTGCGAAGTGTTATGTATTCCTCGTCTACACTTCAAATCAATGTAAATCCGACACTTCCTTGCAAGGAAATAGCGTTTGCAGATGTCTACGTATCGAAGCAAAAGAGTTCAAATGCTTCTTAAAACGAGATATTGCATCTCATATCTATGTTTCATGATAAGATATAATATTCATTGCGAAGTGTTATGCATTCCTCGTCTACGATTCGAATGAATGTAAATGCGACACTTGCTTGCAAGGAAATAGCGTTTGCAAATGTCTACCTATCTTAGCAATAGAGTTCTTATGATTCTTAAAACGCGATATTGCATCTCATTTCTATGTTTCATGGTAAGATATAATATGATTTGCGAAGTGTCATGTATTCCTCGTCTACACTTCAAATGAATGTGAATGCGACACCTCCTCGCTAGGAAATAGCGTTTGCAGATGTCTACGTATCGTAGCAATAGAGTTCTAATGCTTCTTAAAACGCGATATCGCATCTCATTTCTATGTTTCATGGTAAGATATAATATGATTTGCGAAGTGTCATGTATTCCTCGTCTACACTTCAAATGCATGTAAATGCGACACTTCCTTGCTAGGAATTAGCGTCTGCAAATGTCTAGGTATCGTAGCAATAGAGTTCTAATGCTTCTTGAAACGCGATATCGCATCTCATTTCTATGTTTCATGGTAAGACATAATATGATTTGCGAAGTGTTATATATGCCTAGTCTACACTTCAAATGAATGTATATGCGACACTTCCTTGTAAGGAAATAGCGTTTGCAGATGTCTACCTATCGTAGCAATAGAGTTCTAGTGCTTCTTAAAAGCCGATATCGCATCTCATTTCTATGTTTCATGGTAAGATATAATATGATATGCGAAGTGTCATGTATTCCTCGTCTACACTTCAAATGAATGTAAATGCGACACTTCCTGGCAAGGAAAAAGCGTTTGCAGATGTCTACGTATCGTAGCAATAGAGTTCTTATAATTCTTAAAACGCGATATCGGATCTCATTTCTATGTTTCATGGTAGGATATAATATGATTTGCGAAGTGTTATGTATTCCTCGCCTACACATCAAACGAATGTAAATGCGACACTTCCTTGCAAGGAAATAGCGTTTGCAAATGTCTACCTATCGTAGCAGTAGTGTTCTAAAGCTTCTAAAAACGCGATATCGCATCTCATTTCTATATTTCATGGTAAGATATAATATGATTTGCGAAGTATCATGTATTCCTCGTCTACGATTCAAATGAATGTAAATGCGACACTTCCTTGCAAGGAAATAGCGTTTGCAAATGTCTACCTATCGTAGCAGGAGTGTCCTAATGCTTCTTAGAACGCGATATCGAATCTCATTTCTATGTTTCATGGTAAGATATAATATGATTTGCGAAGTGTTATGTATTCCTCGTCTACACTTCAAGTGAATGTAAATGCGACACTTCCTTGCAAGGAAATAGCGTTTGCAGATGTCTACGTATCGAAGCAATAGAGTTCAAATGCTTCTTAAAACGAGATATTGCATCTCATATCTATGTTTCATGATAAGATATAATATTCATTGCGAAGTGTTATGCATTCCTCGTCTACACTTCAAATGAATGTAAATGCGACACTTCCTTGCTAGGAAATAGCGTCTGCAGATGTCTAGGTACCGTAGCAATAGAGTTCTAATGCTTCTTAAAACGCGATATCGCATCTCATTTCTATGTTTCATGGTAAGATGTAATACGATTTGCGAAGTGTTATGTATTCCTCGTCTACACTTCAAATGAATGTAAATGTGACACTTCCTTGCAAGGAAATAGCGTTTGCAAATGTCTACCTATCGTAGCAGGAGTGTTCTAATGCTTCTTAGAACGCGATATCGAATCTCATTTCTATGTTTCATGGTAAGATATAATATGATTTGCGAAGTGTTATGTATTCCTCGTCTACACTTCAAGTGAATGCAAATGCGACACTTCCTTGCAAGGAAATAGCGTTTGCAGATGTCTACGTATCGAAGCAATAGAGTTCAAATGCTTCTTAAAACGAGATATTGCATCTCATATCTATGTTTCATGATAAGATATAATATTCATTGCGAAGTGTTATGCATTCCTCGTCTACACTTCAAATGGATGTAAATGCGACACTTCCTTGCTATGAAGTAACGTCTGCAGATGTCGAGGTACCGTAGCAATAGAGTTCTAATGCTTCTTAAAACGCGATATCGCATCTCATTTCTATGTTTCATGGTAAGATGTAATACGATTTGCGAAGTGTTATGTATTCCTCGTCTACACTTCAGATGAATGTAAATGCGACACTTCCTTGCAAGGAAATAGCCTTTGCTGATGTCTACCTGTCGTAGCAATAGAGTTCTAATGCTTCTTGAAACGCGATATCGCATCTCATTTCTATGTTTCATGGTAAGACATAATATGATTTGCGAAGTGTTATGTATTCCTAGTCTACACTTCAAATGAATGTAAATGCGACACTTCCTTGTAAGGAAATAGCGTTTGCAGATGTCCACCTATCGTAGCAATAGAGTTCTAGTGCTTCTTAAAAGCCGATATCGCATCTCATTTCTATGTTTCATGGTAAGATATAATATGATTTGCGAAGTGTCATGTATTCCTCGTCTACACTTCAGATGAATGTAACTGCGACACTTCCTTGCTAGGAAATAGCGTCTGCAGATATCTAAGTATCGTAGCAATAGAGTTCTTATGCTTCTTAAAACGCGATGTCGCACCTCATTTCTATGTTTCATGGTAAGATATAATATGATTTGCGAAGTGTTATGTATTCCTCGTCTACACTTCAAATGAATGAAAATGCGACACTTCCTTGCAAGGAAATAGCGTTTGCAGATGTCTACGTATCGAAGCAATAGAGTTCAAATGCTTCTTAAAACGAGATATTGCATCTCATATCTATGTTTCATGGTAAGATATAATATTCATTGCGAAGTGTTATGCATTCCTCGCTACGATTCAAATAAATGTAAATGCGACACTTCCTTGCTAGGAAATAGCGTCTGCAGATGTCTAGGTATCGTAGCAATAGAGTTCTAATGCCTCTTAAAACGCGATATCGCATCTCATTTCTATGTTTCATGGTAAGATATAATATTCATTGCGAAGTGTTATGTATTCCTCGTCTACACTTCAAATGAGTGTGAATGCGACACTTGCTCGCTAGGAAATAGCGTTTGCAGATGTCTACGTATCGTAGCAATAGATTTCTAAAGCTTCTTAAAACGCGATATCGCATCGCATGTCTATGTTTCATGGTAAGATATAGTATGATTTGCGAAGTGTTATGTATTCCTCGTCTACTCTTCAAATGAATATAAATGCGACACTTCCTTCCAAGGAAATAGCGTTTGCAGATGTCTACGTATCGTAGCAATAGAGTTCTTATGATTCTTAAAACGCGATATCGCATCTCATTTCTATGTTTCATGGTAAGGTATAATATGATTTGCGAAGTGTTATGTATTCCTCGTCTACACTTCAAATGAATGTGAATGCGACACTTCCTCGCTAGGAAATAGCGTTTGCATATGTCTACGTATGGTAGCAATGGACTTCTGAAGCTTCTTAGAACGCGATATCGCATCTCATTTCTATGTTTCATGGTAAGATATAATATGATATGCGAAGTGTCATGTATTCCTCGTCTACACTTCAAATGAATGTAAATGCGACACTTCCTTGCAAGGAAATGGCGTTTGCAGAAGTCTACGTATCGAAGCAATAGAGTTCAAATGCTTCTTAAAACGAGATATTGCATCTCATATCTGTGTTTCATGGTAAGATATAATATTCATTGCGAAGTGTTATGCATTCCTCGTCTACGATTCAAATGAATGTAAGTGCGACACTTCCTTGCAAGGAAATAGCGTTTGCAGATGTCTACCTATCGTAGCAGTAGTGTTCTAATGCTTCTTAGAACGCGATATCGCATCTCATTTCTATGTTTCATGGTAAGATATAATATGATTTGCGAAGTGTTATGTATTCCTCGTCTACACTTCAAATCAATGTAAATCCGACACTTCCTTGCAAGGAAATAGCGTTTGCAGATGTCTACGTATCGAAGCAATAGAGTTCAAATGCTTCTTAAAACGAGATATTGCATCTCATTTCTATGTTTCATGGTAAGATATAATATGATTTGCGAAGTGTCATGTATTCCTCGTCTACACTTCAAATGAATGTAAACGCGACACTTCCTTGCAAGGAAATAGCGTTTGCAGATGTCTACGTATCGTAGCAATAGAGTTCTAATGCTTCTTAAAACGCGATATCGCATCTCATTTCTATGTTTCATGATAAGATATAATATTCATTGCGAAGTGTTATGCATTCCTCGTCTACGATTCGAATGAATGTAAATGCGACACTTGCTTGCAAGGAAATAGCGTTTGCAAATGTCTACCTATCTTAGCAATAGAGTTCATATGATTCTTAAAACGCGATATTGCATCTCATTTCTATGTTTCATGGTAAGATATAGTATGATTTGCGAAGTGTTATGTATTCCTCGTCTTCTCTTCAAATGAATATAAATGCGACACTTCCTTCCAAGGAAATAGCGTTTGCAGATGTCTACGTATCGTAGCAATAGAGTTCTTATGCTTCTTAAAACGCGATGTCGCATCTCATTTCTATGTTTCATGGTAAGATATAATATGATTTGCGAAGTGTTATGTATTCCTCGTCTACACTTCAAATGAATGTGAATGCGACACTTCCTCGCTAGGCAATAGCGTTTGCAGATGTCTACGTGTCGTAGGAATAGAGTTCTAATGCTTCTTAAAACACGAAATCGCGTCTCATTTCTACGTTTCATGGTAAGATATAATATGATTTGCGAAGTGTCATGTATTCCTCGTCTACCCTTCAAATGAATGTAGATGCGACACTTCCTTGCTAGGAAATAGCGTCTGCAGATGTCTAGGTATCGTAGCAATAGAGTTCTAATGCTTCTTAAAACGCGATATCGCATCTCATTTCTATGTTTCATGGTAAGATATAATATTCATTGCGAAGTGTTATGTATTCCTCGTCTACACTTCAAATGAATGTGAATGCGACACTTCCTCGCTAGGAAATAGCGTTTCCAGATGTCTACGTATCGTAGCAATGGACTTCTGAAGCTTCTTAGAACGCGATATCGCATCTCATTTCTATGTTTCATGGTAAGATATAATATGATATGCGAAGTGTCATGTATTCCTCGTCTACACTTCAAATGAATGTAAATGCGACACTTCCTTGCAAGGAAAAAGCGTTTGCAGATGTCTACGTATCGTAGCAATAGAGTTCTTATAATTCTTAAAACGCGATATCGGATCTCATTTCTATGTTTCATGGTAGGATATAATATGATTTGCGAAGTGTTATGTATTCCTCGCCTACACATCAAACGAATGTAAATGCGACACTTCCTTGCAAGGAAATAGCGTTTGCAAATGTCTACCTATCGTAGCAATAGTGTTCTAAAGCTTCTAAAAACGCGATATCGCATCTCATTTCTATGTTTCATGGTAAGATATAATATGATTTGCGAAGTATCATGTATTCCTCGTCTACGATTCTAATGAATGTAAATGCGACACTTCCTTGCAAGGAAATTGCGTTTGCAGATGTCTACGTATCGTGGCAATAGAGCTTATATGATACTTAAAACGCGATATCGCATCTCATTTCTATGTTTCATGGTAAGATATAATATGATTTGCGAAGTGTTATGTATTCCTCGTCTACACCTCAAATGAATGTAAATGCGACACTTCCTTGCAAGGAAATAGCGTTTGCAGAAGTCTACGTATCGAAGCAATAGAGTTCAAATGCTTCTTAAAACGAGATATTGCATCTCATATCTGTGTTTCATGGTAAGATATAATATTCATTGCGAAGTGTTATGCATTCCTCGTCTACGATTCAAATGAATGTAAGTGCGACACTTCCTTGCAAGGAAATAGCGTTTGCAGATGTCTACCTATCGTAGCAGTAGTGTTCTAATGCTTCTTAGAACGCGATATCGCATCTCATTTCTATGTTTCATGGTAAGATATAATATGATTTGCGAAGTGTTATGTATTCCTCGTCTACACTTCAAATCAATGTAAATCCGACATTTCCTTGCAAGGAAATAGCGTTTGCAGATGTCTACGTATCGAAGCAATAGAGTTCTTATGATTCTTAAAACGCGATATCGCATCTCATTTCTATGTTTCATGGTAAGGTATAATATGATTTGCGAAGTGATATGTATTCCTCGTCTACATTTCAAATGAATGTAAATGTGACACTTCCTTGCAAGGAAATAGCGTTTGCAAATGACTACCTATCGTAGCAGGAGTGTTCTAATGCTTCTTAGAACGCGATATCGAATCTCATTTCTATGTTTCATGGTAAGATATAATATGATTTGCGAAGTGTTATGTATTCCTCGTCTACACTTCAAGTGAATGTAAATGCGACACTTCCTTGCAAGGAAATAGCGTTTGCAGATGTCTACGTATCGAAGCAATAGAGTTCAAATGCTTCTTAAAACGAGATATTGCATCTCATATCTATGTTTCATGATAAGATATAATATTCATTGCGAAGTGTTATGCATTCCTCGTCTACACTTCAAATGAATGTAAATGCGACACTTCCTTGCTAGGAAATAGCGTCTGCAGATGTCTAGGTATCGTAGCAATAGAGTTCTAATGCTTCTTAAAACGCGATATCGCATCCCATTTCTATGTTTCATGGTAATATGTAATACGATTTGCGTAGTGTTATGTATTCCTCGTCTACACTTCAAATGAATGTAAATGTGACACTTCCTTGCAAGGAAATAGCGTTTGCAAATGTCTACCTATCGTAGCAGGAGTGTTCTAATGCTTCTTAGAACGCGATATCGAATCTCATTTCTATGTTTCATGGTAAGATATAATATGATTTGCGAAGTGTTATGTATTCCTTGTCTACACTTCAAATGAATGTAAATGCGACACTTCCTTGCAAGGAAATAGCGTTTGCAGATGTCTACGTATCGAAGCAATAGAGTTCAAATGCTTCTTAAAACGAGATATTGCATCTCATATCTATGTTTCATGATAAGATATAATATTCATTGCGAAGTGTTATGCACTCCTCGTCTACACTTCAAATGAATGTAAATGCGACACTTCCTTGCTAGGAAATAGCGTCTGCAGATGTCTAGGTATCGTAGCAATAGAGTTCTAATGCTTCTTAAAACGCGATATCGTATCTCATTTCTATGTTTCATGGTAAGATGTAATACGATTTGCGAAGTGTTATGTATTCCTCGTCTACACTTCAAATGAATGTAAATGCGACACTTCCTTGCAAGGAAATAGCTTTTGCTGATGTCTACCTATCGTAGCAATAGAGTTCTAATGCTTCCTAAAACGCGATATCGCATTGCATTTCTATGCTTCATGGTAAGATATAATATGATTTGCGAAGTATCATGTATTCCTCGTCAACACTTCAAATGAATGTGAATGCGACACCTCCTCGCTAGGAAATAGCGTTTGCAGATGTCTACGTATCGTAGCAATAGAGTTCTAATGCTTCTTAAAACGCGATATCGCATCTCATTTCTATGTTTCATGGTAAGATATAATATGATTTGCGAAGTGTTATGTATTCCTCGTCTACACCTCAAATGAATGTAAATGCGACACTTCCTTGCAAGGAAATAGCGTTTGCAGAAGTCTACGTATCGAAGCAATAGAGTTCAAATGCTTCTTAAAACGAGATATTGCATCTCATATCTGTGTTTCATGGTAAGATATAATATTCATTGCGAAGTGTTATGCATTCCTCGTCTACGATTCAAATGAATGTAAGTGCGACACTTCCTTGCAAGGAAATAGCGTTTGCAGATGTCTACCTATCGTAGCAGTAGTGTTCTAATGCTTCTTAGAACGCGATATCGCATCTCATTTCTATGTTTCATGGTAAGATATAATATGATTTGCGAAGTGTTATGTATTCCTCGTCTACACTTCAAATCAATGTAAATCCGACATTTCCTTGCAAGGAAATAGCGTTTGCAGATGTCTACGTATCGAAGCAATAGAGTTCTTATGATTCTTAAAACGCGATATCGCATCTCATTTCTATGTTTCATGGTAAGGTATAATATGATTTGCGAAGTGATATGTATTCCTCGTCTACATTTCAAATGAATGTAAATGTGACACTTCCTTGCAAGGAAATAGCGTTTGCAAATGACTACCTATCGTAGCAGGAGTGTTCTAATGCTTCTTAGAACGCGATATCGAATCTCATTTCTATGTTTCATGGTAAGATATAATATGATTTGCGAAGTGTTATGTATTCCTCGTCTACACTTCAAGTGAATGTAAATGCGACACTTCCTTGCAAGGAAATAGCGTTTGCAGATGTCTACGTATCGAAGCAATAGAGTTCAAATGCTTCTTAAAACGAGATATTGCATCTCATATCTATGTTTCATGATAAGATATAATATTCATTGCGAAGTGTTATGCATTCCTCGTCTACACTTCAAATGAATGTAAATGCGACACTTCCTTGCTAGGAAATAGCGTCTGCAGATGTCTAGGTATCGTAGCAATAGAGTTCTAATGCTTCTTAAAACGCGATATCGCATCTCATTTCTATGTTTCATGGTAATATGTAATACGATTTGCGTAGTGTTATGTATTCCTCGTCTACACTTCAAATGAATGTAAATGTGACACTTCCTTGCAAGGAAATAGCGTTTGCAAATGTCTACCTATCGTAGCAGGAGTGTTCTAATGCTTCTTAGAACGCGATATCGAATCTCATTTCTATGTTTCATGGTAAGATATAATATGATTTGCGAAGTGTTATGTATTCCTTGTCTACACTTCAAATGAATGTAAATGCGACACTTCCTTGCAAGGAAATAGCGTTTGCAGATGTCTACGTATCGAAGCAATAGAGTTCAAATGCTTCTTAAAACGAGATATTGCATCTCATATCTATGTTTCATGATAAGATATAATATTCATTGCGAAGTGTTATGCACTCCTCGTCTACACTTCAAATGAATGTAAATGCGACACTTCCTTGCTAGGAAATAGCGTCTGCAGATGTCTAGGTATCGTAGCAATAGAGTTCTAATGCTTCTTAAAACGCGATATCGTATCTCATTTCTATGTTTCATGGTAAGATGTAATACGATTTGCGAAGTGTTATGTATTCCTCGTCTACACTTCAAATGAATGTAAATGCGACACTTCCTTGCAAGGAAATAGCTTTTGCTGATGTCTACCTATCGTAGCAATAGAGTTCTAATGCTTCCTAAAACGCGATATCGCATTGCATTTCTATGCTTCATGGTAAGATATAATATGATTTGCGAAGTATCATGTATTCCTCGTCAACACTTCAAATGAATGTGAATGCGACACCTCCTCGCTAGGAAATAGCGTTTGCAGATGTCTACGTATCGTAGCAATAGAGTTCTAATGCTTCTTAAAACGCGATATCGCATCTCATTTCTATGTTTCATGGTAAGATATAATACGATTTGCGAAGTGTCATGTATTCCTCGTCTACACTTCAAATGAATGTAAATGCGACACTTCCTTGCTAGGAAATAGCGTTTGCAGATGTCTACGTATCGAAGCAATAGAGTTCTAATGCTTCTTGAAACGCGATATCGCATCTCATTTCTATGTTTCATGGTAAGACATAATATGATTTGCGAAGTGTTATGTATTCCTAGTCTACACTTCAAATGAATGTAAATGCGACACTTCCTTGTAAGGAAATAGCGTTTGCAGATGTCTACGTATCGTAGCAATAGAGTTCTAATGCTTCTTAAAACGCGATATCGCATCTCATTTCTATGTTTCATGGTAAGATATAATACGATTTGCGAAGTGTCATGTATTCCTCGTCTACACTTCAGATGAATGTAAATGCGACACTTCCTCGCTAGGAAATAGCGTCTGCAGATATCTAAGTATCGTAGCAATAGAGTTCTAATGCTTCCTAAAACGCGATATCGCATCTCATTTCTATGTTTCATGGTAAGATATAATATGATTTGCGAAGTGTTATGTATTCCTCGTCTACACTTCAAATGAATGAAAATGCGACACTTCCTTGCAAGGAAATAGCGTTTGCAGATGTCTACGTATCGAAGCAATAGAGTTCAAATGCTTCTTAAAACGAGATATTGCATCTCATATCTATGTTTCATGGTAAGATATAATATTCATTGCGAAGTGTTATGCATTCCTCGCTACGATTCAAATGAATGTAAATGCGACACTTCCTTGCAAGGAAATAGCGTTTGCAGATGTCTACCTATCGTAGCAGTAGTGTTCTAATGCTTCTTAGAACGCGATATCGCATCTCATTTCTATGTTTCATGGTAAGATATAATATGATTTGGGAAGTGTTATGTATTCCTCGTCTACACTTCAAATGAATGTAAATGCGACACTTCCTTGCAAGGAAATAGCGTTTGCAGATGTCTACGTATCGAAGCAATAGAGTTCAAATGCTTCCTAAAACGAGATATTGCATCTCATATCTATGTTTCATGATAAGATATAATATTCATTGCGAAGTGTTATGCATTCCTCGTCTACACTTCAAATGAATGTAAATGCGACACTTCCTTGCTAGGAAATAGCGTCTGCAGATGTCTAGGTATCGTAGCAATAGAGTTCTAAAGCTTCTTAAAACGCGATAACGCATCTCATTTCTATGTTTCATGGTAAGATGTAATACGATTTGCGAAGTGTTATGTATTCCTCGTCTACACTTCAAATGAATGTAAATGCGACACTTCCTTGCAAGGGAATAGCTTTTGCTGATGTCTACCTATCGTAGCAATAGAGTTCTAATGCTTCCTAAAACGCGATATCGCATTGCATTTCTATGTTTCATGGTAAGATATAATATGATTTGCGAAGTTTCATGTATTCCTCGTCTACACTTCAAATGAATGTGAATGCGACACCTCCTCGCTAGGAAATAGCGTTTGCAGATGTCTACGTATCGTAGCAATAGAGTTCTAATGCTTCTTAAAACGCGATATCGCATCTCATTTCTATGTTTCATGGTAAGATATAATACGATTTGCGAAGTGTCATGTATTCCTCGTCTACACTTCAAATGAATGTAAATGCGACACTTCCTTGCTAGGAAATAGCGTCTGCAGATGTCTAGGTATCGTAGCAATAGAGTTCTAATGCTTCTTGAAACGCGATATCGCATCTCATTTCTATGTTTCATGGTAAGACATAATATGATTTGCGAAGTGTTATGTATTCCTAGTCTACACTTCAAATGAATGTAAATGCGACACTTCCTTGTAAGGAAATAGCGTTTGCAGATGTCTATCTATCGTAGCAATAGAGTTCTAGTGCTTCTTAAAAGCCGATATCGCATCTCATTTCTATGTTTCATGGTAAGATATAATATGATTTGCGAAGTGTCATGTATTCCTCGTCTACACTTCAGATGAATGTAAATGCGACACTTCCTTGCTAGGAAATAGCGTCTGCAGATATCTAAGTATCGTAGCAATAGAGTTCTTATGCTTCTTAAAACGCGATGTCGCATCTCATTTCTATGTTTCATGGTAAGATATAATATGATTTGCGAAGTGTTATGTATTCCTCGTCTACACTTCAAATGAATGATAATGCGACACTTCCTTGCAAGGAAATAGCGTTTGCAGATGTCTACGTATCGTAGCAATAGAGTTCTTATGATTCATAAAACGCGATATTGCTTCTCATTTCTATGTTTCACGGTAAGGTATAATATGATTTGCGGAGTGTTACGTATTCCTCGTCTACACTTCAGATGAATGTAAATGCGACACTTCCTTGCAAGGAAATAGCGTTTGCAGATGTCTATGTATCGCAGCAATAGATTTCTAATGCTTCTTAAAACGTGATATCGCGTCTCATTTCTATGTTTCATGGTAAGATATAATATGATTTGCGACGTGTCATGTATTCCTCGTCTACACTTCAAATGAATGTAAATGCGACACTTCCTTGCAAGGAAATAGCGTTTGCAGATGTCTACGTATCGCAGCAATAGAGTTCTAATGCTTCCTAAAACGCGATATCGCATCTCTCTTCTATGTTTGGTGATAAGATATAATATTCATTGCGAAGTGTCACGTATACCTCCTCCTCTCTCCAAACGAATGTAAATGCGACACTTCCTTGCTAGGAAATAGCGTTTGCTGATGTCTCCGCATCGATGCCATAGTGTTCTAATGCTTCTTGCAACGCGATATCGCATCTCTCTTCTATGTTTCATGATAAGATATAATATTCATTGCAACGTGTCATGTATACCTCGCATTCACTACAAATGAATGAAAATGCGACACTTCCATGCTAGGAAATAGCGTCTGCAGATGTCTATGCGTCGAGGCAATAGAGTTCTAATGCTTCTTAGATCGCGATATCGCATCTCATTTCGATGATTCATTATAAGATATAATATTCATTGCGAAGTGTCATGTATACCTCGTATACACATCAAAAGAATATAAATGCGACTATTCCTTGCTAGGGCATAGCGTTTGCAGGTGCCTACGTATCGTAGCAATAGAGTTCTCATGCTTCTTAGATCGCGATATCGCATCTCATTTCTATGTTTCGTGATAAGTTATAATATTCATTCTGAAGAGTCATGTAAACCTCGAATTCACTTCAATAGAATGTAAGTGCGACTATTGCTTGCTAGGAAATAGCGTTTGCAGAAGTCTACGTATCGTAGCAATAGTGTTCTAATGCCTCTCAAAACGCGAAATCGCATCTCATTTCTATGCTTCATGATAAGATATAATATTCATTGCGAAGTGTCATGCATACCTCCTATTCACTCCAAACGAGTGTAAATGCGACACTTCCTTGCTATGAAATAGCGTTTGCTGATGTCTCCGCATCGAGGCCATAGAGTTTTAAAGCTTCTTAAAACGAGATGTCGCATTTCATTTCTATGTTTCGTGATAAGATATAATATTCAGCGGGAAGTGTCATGTACACCTCGTATTCACTTCAAAAGAATGTAAGTGCGACACTTCCATGCTAGGAAATATCGTTTGCTGATGTCTCCGCATCGATGCCATAGAGTTCTCATGCTTCTTGAAACGCGATATCGCATCTCTCTTCTATGTTTCATGATAAGATATAATATTCATGGCGAAGTGTCATGTATACCTCGTATTCTCTCCAAACGAATGTAAATGCGACACTTCCTTGCTAGGAAATGGCGTTTTCAGATGTCTACGTATCGTAGCAATAGAGTTCTGATGCTACTTAAATCGCGATATCGCATCTCATTTCTATGTTTCGTGGTAAGATATAATTTTCATTGCGAAGTGTCATGTACACCTCGTATTCACTTCAAAAGAATGAAAATGCGACTATTGCTTGCTAGGAAATAGCGTTTGCAGATGTCTACGTATCGTAGCAATAGAGTTCTAATGCTTCTTAAAACGCGATATCGCATCTCTCTTCTATGTTTCATGATAAGATATAATATTCATTGCGACGTGTCATGTATACCTCGCATTCACTACAAATGAATGAAAGTGCGACACTTCCATGCTAGGAAATAGCGTCTGCAGATGTCGATGCGTCGAGGCAATAGAGTTCTAATGCCTCTCAAAACGCGATATCGCATCTCATTTCTATGCTTCATGATAAGATATAATATTCATTGCGAAGTGTCATGCATACCTCCTATTCACTCCAAACGAATGTAAATGCGACACTTCCTTGCTATGAAATAGCGTTTGCAGATGTCTCCGCATCGAGGCCATAGAGTTTTAAAGCTTCTAACAACGCGATATCGAATCTCATTTCTATGTTTCGTGATAAGACATAATATTCACTGCGAGGTGTCATGTACACCTCGTATTCACTTCAAAAGAATGTAAATGCGACACTTCCATACTAGGAAATAGTGTATTCAGATGTCTACGTATCGTAGCAATAGAGTTCTAATGCTACTTAAATCGCGGTATCGCATCTCATTTCTATGTTTCGTGATAAGTTGTAATATTCATTCCGAAGTGTCATGTATACGTCGAATTCACTTCAAAGGAATCGAAATGCAACATTTCCATGCTAGGAAATAGCCCTTGCAGATATCTCCGCTTTGAGGCAACAGAGTCCTAATGCATCTTAAGACGAGATGTCGCATTTCATGTCTATGTTTCGTGATAAGATATAATATTCATTGCAAAGTGTCATGCATACCTCCTATTCACTCCAAACGAATGTAAATGCGACACTTCCTTGCTAGGAAATAGCGTCTGCAGATGTCTACGCATCGGGGCAATAGAGTTCTAATGCTTCTTAAAAGGCGATATCGCCTCTCATTTCTATGTTTCATTATAAGATATAATATTCATTGCGAAGTGTCATGTAAACCTCGAATTCATTTCAATAGAATGTAAATGCGACTATTGCTTGCTAGGAAATAGCGTTTGCAGATGTCTACGCATCGAGGCAATAGAGTTCTAATGCTTCTTAAAAGGCCATATCGCATCTTATTTCTATGTTTCCTGATAAGATATAATATTCATTGCGAAGTGTCACGTATACATCGTATTCACTTCAAAAGAATGTAAGTGCGACAATTCCATGCGAGGAAATAGCGTTTGCAGATGTCTCCGCATCGAGGCCATAGATTTCTAATGCTTCTTAGAACGCGATATCGCATCTCTCTTCTATGCTTCATGATAAGATATAATATTCATTGCGAAGTGTCATGTATACCTCGTATTCACATCAAAAGAATGTAAATGCGACTATTCCATGCTAGGGCATAGCGTTTGCAGATGCCTACGTATCGTAGCAATAGAGTTCTAATGCTTCTTTGATCGCGATATCGCATCACATTTTTATGTTTCGTGATAAGTTATAATATTCATACCGAAGTGTCATGTAAACCTCGAATTCATTTCAAAAGAATGTAAATGCGACTATTGCTTACTAGGAAATAGCGTTTGCAGATATCTCCACATCGAGGCTATAGTGTTCTAATGCTTCTTAAGACGCGATATCGCATCTCACTTATATATTACATGATAAGATATAATGTTCATTGTGAAGCGTCATGTATACCTCGTATTCACTTCAAAAGAATGTAAATGCGACTACTGCTTGCTAGGAAATAGCGTTTGCAGATGTCTACGTATCGTAGCAATAGAGTTCTAATGCTACTTAAATCGCGATATCGCATCCTACTTATATGTTTCGTGATAAGATATAATAATCATTGCGAAGTGTCATGTATACCTCATATTTTCTCCAAACGAATGTAAATGCAACACTTCCTTCCTAGGAAATAGCTTATTCAGATCTCTACGTATCGTAGCAATAGAGTTCTAATGCTTCTTAAAACGCGATATCGCAACTCATTTCTATGTTTCATTATAAGATATAATATTCATTGCGAAGTGTCATGTATACCTCGTATTCACATCAAAAGAATGTAAATGCGACTATTCCTTGCTAGGGCATAGCGTTTGCAGATGCCTACGTATCGTAGCAATAGAGTTCTAATGCTACTTCATTCGCGATATGACACCTCATTTATATGTTTCGTGATAAGGTATAATATTCATTGCGAAGTGTCATGTTTACATCGTAATCACTTCAAAAGAATGTAAGTGCGACACTTCCATGCTAGGAAATAGCGCTTGCAGATGTCTCCGCATCGATGCCATAGAGTTCTAATGCTGTTTAGATCGCGATATCGCATCTCATTTCTATGTTTCGTGATAAGTTATAATATTCATTCCGAAGTGTCATGTATACCTCGAATTCACTTCAAAGGAATCTAAATGCGACATTTCCATACTAGGAAACAGCCCTTGCAGATATCTACGCTTTGAGGCAATAGAGTCCTAATGCTTCTTAAAACGAGATGTCGCATTTCATTTCTATGTTTCGTGATAAGACACAATATTCACTGCGAGGTGTCATGTATACCTCGTATTCTCTCCAAACGAATGTAAGTGCGACACTTCCATGCTAGGAAATAGCGTCTGCAGATGTCTACTCGTCGAGGCAATAGAGTTCTAATGCTTCTTAGATAGCGATATCGCATCACATTTCTATGTTTCATTATAAGATATAATATTCATTGCGAAGTGTCATGTATACCTCGTAGTCACATCAAAAGAATGTAAATGCGACTATTCCTTGCTAGGGCATAGCGTTTGCAGATGCCTACGTATCGTAGAAATAGAGTTCTAATGCTTCTTAGATCGCGATATCGCATCTCATTTTTATGTTTCCTGATAAGTTATAATATTCATTCCGAAGTGTCATGTAAGCCTCGAATTCATTTCAAAGGAATGTAAATGCAACTATTGCTTGCTGGGAAATAGCGTTTGCAGATATCTCCACATCGAGGCAATAGGGTTCTAATGCTTCTTGAGACGCGATATCGCATCTCACTTATATGTTACAAGATAAGATATAATGTGCATTGTGAAGTGTCATGTATACCTCGTATTCACTTCAAAAGAATGTAAATGCGACTACTGCTTGCTAGGAAATAGCGTTTGCAGATGTCTACGTATCGTAGCAATACTGTTCTAATGCTACTTAAATCGCGATATCGCATCCCACTTATATGTTTCGTGATAAGATATAATAATCATTGCGAAGTGTCATGTACACCTCGTATTCACTTCAAAAGAATATAAATGCGACTACTGCTTGCTAGGAAATAGCGTTTGCATATGTCTACGTATCGTAGCAGTAGAGTTCTAATGCTACTTAAATCGCGATATCGCATCTCATTTGTATGTTTCGTGATAAGATATAATATTCATTCCGAAGTGTCATGTATACCTCGCATTCACTTCGAAAGAATGTAAATGCGAATCCTCCTTGCTAGGAAATAGCGCTTGCAGATGTCTACGTTTCGTAGCAATAGTGGTCTAATGCTTCTTAAAACGCGATATCGCATATCACTTCTATGTTTCATGATAAGATATAATATTCATTGCGAAGTGTCATGTATACCTCGCATTCACTACAAATGAATGAAAATGCGACATTTCCATGCTAGGAAATAGCGTCTGCAGATGTCTACGCGTCGAGGCAATAGAGTTCTAATGCTTCTTAGATCGCGATATCGCATCTCATTTCTATGTTTCATTACAAGATATAATATTCATTGCGAAGTGTCATGTATACATCGTAATCACTTCAAAAGAATGTAAGTGCGACACTTCCATGCTAGGAAATAGCGTTTGCAGATGTCTCCGCATCGAGGCCATAGAGTTCTAATGCTTCTTAAGACGCGATATCGCATCTCACTTATATGTTACATGATAAGATAGAATGTTCATTGTGAAGTGTCATGTATACCTCTTATTCACTTCAAAAGAATGTAAATGCGAATCTTCCTTGCTAGGAAATAGCGTTTGCAGATGCCTACGTATCGTAGCAATAGAGTTCTAATGCTGCTTAGATCGCGATATCGCATCTCATTTCTATGTTTCGTGATAAGTTATAATATTCATTCCAAAGTGACATGTATACCTCGAATTCACTTCAAAGGAATCTAAATGCGACATTTCCATGCTAGGAAATAGCCCTTGCAGATATATCCGCATTGAGGCAATAGAGTCCTAATGCTTCTTAAGACGCGATATCGCATCTCACTTATATGTTACATGATAAGATATAATGTTCATTGTGAAGTGTCATGTATACCTCGTATTCACTTCAAAAGAATGTAAATGCGAATCTTCCTTGCTAGGAAATAGCGTTTGCAGGTGCCTACGTATCGTAGCAATAGAGTTCTAATGCTGCTTAGATCGCGATATCGCATCTCATTTCTATGTTTCGTGATAAGTTATAATATTCATTCCGAAGTGTCATGTATACCTCGAATTCACTTCAAAGGAATCTAAATGCGACATTTCCATGCTAGGAAATAGCCCTTGCAGATATATCCGCATTGAGGCAATAGAGTCCTAATGCTTCTTAAGACGCGATATCGCATCTCACTTATATGTTACATGATAAGATATAATGTTCATTGTGAAGTGTCATGTATACCTCGTATTCAAAAGAATGTAAATGCGAATCTTCCTTGCTAGGAAATAGCGTATTCAGATGTCTACGTATCGTAGCAATATAGTTCTAATGCTACTTAAAACGCGATATCGCATCTCATTTCTATGTTTCGTGATAAGATACAACATTCACTGCGAGGTGTCATGTACACCTCGTATTCACTTCAAAAGAATGTAAATGCGACACTTCCTTGCTAGGAAAAGCGTATTCAGATGTCTACGTATCGTAGCAATAGAGTTCTAATGCTACTTAAATCGCGATATCGCATCTCACTTATATGTTACAAGATAAGATATAATGTGCATTGTGAAGTGTCATGTATACCTCGTATTCACTTCAAAAGAATGTAAATGCGACTACTGCTTGCTAGGAAATAGCGTCTTCAGATGTCTATGCGTCGAGGCAATAGAGTTCTAATGCTTCTTAGATCGCGATATCGCATCTCATTTCGATGATTCATTATAAGATATAATATTCATTGCGAAGTGTCATGTATACCTCGTATACACATCAAAAGAATATAAATGCGACTATTCCTTGCTAGGGCATAGCGTTTGCAGGTGCCTACGTATCGTAGCAATAGAGTTCTCATGCTTCTTAGATCGCGATATCGCATCTCATTTCTATGTTTCGTGATAAGTTATAATATTCATTCCGAAGAGTCATGTAAACCTCGAATTCACTTCAATAGAATGTAAGTGCGACTATTGCTTGCTAGGAAATAGCGTTTGCAGAAGTCTACGTATCGTAGCAATAGTGTTCTAATGCCTCTCAAAACGCGAAATCGCATCTCATTTCTATGCTTCATGATAAGATATAATATTCATTGCGAAGTGTCATGCATACCTCCTATTCACTCCAAACGAATGTAAGTGCGACACTTCCTTGCTATGAAATAGCGTTTGCAGATGTCTCCGCATCGAGGCCATAGAGTTTTAGAGCTTCTTAAAACGAGATGTCGCATTTCATTTCTATGTTTCGTGATAAGATATAATATTCATCGGGAAGTGTCATGTACACCTCGTATTCACTTCAAAAGAATGTAAGTGCGACACTTCCATGCTAGGAAATATCGTTTGCTGATGTCTCCGCATCGATGCCATAGAGTTCTCATGCTTCTTGAAACGCGATATCGCATCTCTCTTCTATGTTTCATGATAAGATATAATATTCATGGCGAAGTGTCATGTATACCTCGTATTCTCTCCATACGAATGTAAATGCGACACTTCCTTGCTAGGAAATGGCGTTTTCAGATGTCTACGTATCGTAGCAATAGAGTTCTGATGCTACTTAAATCGCGATATCGCATCTCATTTCTATGTTTCGTGGTAAGATATAATTTTCATTGCGAAGTGTCATGTACACCTCGTATTCACTTCAAAAGAATGAAAATGCGACTATTGCTTGCTAGGAAATAGCGTTTGCAGATGTCTACGTATCGTAGCAATAGAGTTCTAATGCTTCTTAAAACGCGATATCGCATCTCTCTTCTATGTTTCATGATAAGATATAATATTCATTGCGACGTGTCATGTATACCTCGCATTCACTACAAATGAATGAAAGTGCGACACTTCCATGCTAGGAAATAGCGTCTGCAGATGTCGATGCGTCGAGGCAATAGAGTTCTAATGCCTCTCAAAACGCGATATCGCATCTCATTTCTATGCTTCATGATAAGATATAATATTCATTGCGAAGTGTCATGCATACCTCCTATTCACTCCAAACGAATGTAAATGCGACACTTCCTTGCTATGAAATAGCGTTTGCAGATGTCTCCGCATCGAGGCCATAGAGTTTTAAAGCTTCTAACAACGCGATATCGAATCTCATTTCTATGTTTCGTGATAAGACATAATATTCACTGCGAGGTGTCATGTACACCTCGTATTCACTTCAAAAGAATGTAAATGCGACACTTCCATACTAGGAAATAGTGTATTCAGATGTCTACGTATCGTAGCAATAGAGTTCTAATGCTACTTAAATCGCGGTATCGCATCTCATTTCTATGTTTCGTGATAAGTTGTAATATTCATTCCGAAGTGTCATGTATACGTCGAATTCACTTCAAAGGAATCGAAATGCAACATTTCCATGCTAGGAAATAGCCCTTGCAGATATCTCCGCTTTGAGGCAACAGAGTCCTAATGCATCTTAAGACGAGATGTCGCATTTCATGTCTATGTTTCGTGATAAGATATAATATTCATTGCGAAGTGTCATGCATACCTCCTATTCACTCCAAACGAATGTAAATGCGACACTTCCTTGCTAGGAAATAGCGTCTGCAGATGTCTACGCATCGGGGCAATAGAGTTCTAATGCTTCTTAAAAGGCGATATCGCCTCTCATTTCTATGTTTCATTATAAGATATAATATTCATTGCGAAGTGTCATGTAAACCTCGAATTCATTTCAATAGAATGTAAATGCGACTATTGCTTGCTAGGAAATAGCGTTTGCAGATGTCTACGCATCGAGGCAATAGAGTTCTAATGCTTCTTAAAAGGCCATATCGCATCTTATTTCTATGTTTCCTGATAAGATATAATATTCATTGCGAAGTGTCACGTATACATCGTATTCACTTCAAAAGAATGTAAGTGCGACAATTCCATGCGAGGAAATAGCGTTTGCAGATGTCTCCGCATCGAGGCCATAGATTTCTAATGCTTCTTAGAACGCGATATCGCATCTCTCTTCTATGCTTCATGATAAGATATAATATTCATTGCGAAGTGTCATGTATACCTCGTATTCACTTCAAAAGAATGTAAATGCGAATCTTCCTTGCTAGGAAATAGCGCATGCAGATGTCTACGTTTCGAAACAATAGTGTTCTAATGCTTCTCAAAACGCGATATTGCATCTCATTCCTATGCTTCATGATAAGATATAATATTCATTGCGAAGTATCATGTATACCTCGTATTCACTTCACAAGAATGTAAATGCGACACTTCCATGCTAGCAAACAGCGTCTGCCAATATCTACGCGTCGAGGCAATAAGGTTCTAATGCTTCTTAAACCGCGATATCGCATCTCACTTCCATGATTCATGATGAGATATAATATTCATTGCGAAGTGTCATGTATACCTCGTATTCACATCAAAAGAATGTAAATGCGACTATTCCATGCTAGGGCATAGCGTTTGCAGATGCCTACGTATCGTAGCAATAGAGTTCTAATGCTTCTTTGATCGCGATATCGCATCACATTTTTATGTTTCGTGATAAGTTATAATATTCATTCCGAAGTGTCATGTAAGCCTCGAATTCATTTCAAAGGAATGTAAATGCAACTATTGCTTGCTGGGAAATAGCGTTTGCAGATATCTCCACATCGAGGCAATAGGGTTCTAATGCTTCTTAAGACGCGATATCGCATCTCACTTATATGTTACAAGATAAGATATAATGTGCATTGTGAAGTGTCATGTATACCTCGTATTCACTTCAAAAGAATGTAAATGCGACTACTGCTTGCTAGGAAATAGCGTTTGCAGATGTCTACGTATCGTAGCAATACTGTTCTAATGCTACTTAAATCGCGATATCGCATCCCACTTATATGTTTCGTGATAAGATATAATAATCATTGCGAAGTGTCATGTATACCTCGTATTCTCTCCAAACGAATGTAAATGCAACACTTCCTTGCTAGGAAATAGCTTATTCAGATCTCTACGTATCGTAGCAATAGATTTCTAATGCTTCTTAAAACGCGATATCGCATCTCTCTTCTATGTTTCATGATAAGATATAACATTCATTGCGGAGTGTCATGTATACCTCGTATTCACTTCAAAAGAATGTAAATGCGAATCCTCCTTGCTAGGAAATAGCGCTTGCAGATGTCTACGTTTCGTAGCAATAGTGTTCTAATGCTTCTTAAAACGCGATATCGCATATCACTTCTATGTTTCATGATAAGATATAATATTCATTGCGAAGTGTCATGTATACCTCGCATTCACTACAAATGAATGAAAATGCGACACTTCCATGCTAGGAAATAGCGTCTGCAGATGTCTATGCGTCGAGGCAATAGAGTTCTAATGCTTCTTAGTTCGCGATATCGCATCTCATTTCGATGATTCATTATAAGATATAATATTCATTGCGAAGTGTCATGTATACCTCGTATACACATCAAAAGAATATAAATGCGACTATTCCTTGCTAGGGCATAGCGTTTGCAGGTGCCTACGTATCGTAGCAATAGAGTTCTCATGCTTCTTAGGTCGCGATATCGCATCTCATTTCTATGTTTCGTGATAAGTTATAATATTCATTCTGAAGAGTCATGTAAACCTCGAATTCACTTCAATAGAATGTAAGTGCGACTATTGCTTGCTAGGAAATAGCGTTTGCAGAAGTCTACGTATCGTAGCAATAGTGTTCTAATGCCTCTCAAAACGCGAAATCGCATCTCATTTCTATGCTTCATGATAAGATATAATATTCATTGCGAAGTGTCATGCATACCTCCTATTCACTCCAAACGAGTGTAAATGCGACACTTCCTTGCTATGAAATAGCGTTTGCTGATGTCTCCGCATCGATGCCATAGTGTTCTAATGCTTCTTGCAACGCGATATCGCATCTCTCTTCTATGTTTCATGATAAGATATAATATTCATTGCAACGTGTCATGTATACCTCGCATTCACTACAAATGAATGAAAATGCGACACTTCCATGCTAGGAAATAGCGTCTTCAGATGTCTATGCGTCGAGGCAATAGATTTCTAATGCTTCTTAGATCGCGATATCGCATCTCATTTCGATGATTCATTATAAGATATAATATTCATTGCGAAGTGTCATGTATACCTCGTATACACATCAAAAGAATATAAATGCGACTATTCCTTGCTAGGGCATAGCGTTTGCAGGTGCCTACGTATCGTAGCAATAGAGTTCTCATGCTTCTTAGATCGCGATATCGCATCTCATTTCTATGTTTCGTGATAAGTTATAATATTCATTCCGAAGAGTCATGTAAACCTCGAATTCACTTCAATAGAATGTAAGTGCGACTATTGCTTGCTAGGAAATAGCGTTTGCAGAAGTCTACGTATCGTAGCAATAGTGTTCTAATGCCTCTCAAAACGCGAAATCGCATCTCATTTCTATGCTTCATGATAAGATATAATATTCATTGCGAAGTGTCATGCATACCTCCTATTCACTCCAAACGAATGTAAATGCGACACTTCCTTGCTATGAAATAGCGTTTGCAGATGTCTCCGCATCGAGGCCATAGAGTTTTAGAGCTTCTTAAAACGAGATGTCGCATTTCATTTCTATGTTTCGTGATAAGATATAATATTCATCGGGAAGTGTCATGTACACCTCGTATTCACTTCAAAAGAATGTAAGTGCGACACTTCCATGCTAGGAAATATCGTTTGCTGATGTCTCCGCATCGATGCCATAGAGTTCTCATGCTTCTTGAAACGCGATATCGCATCTCTCTTCTATGTTTCATGATAAGATATAATATTCATGGCGAAGTGTCATGTATACCTCGTATTCTCTCCATACGAATGTAAATGCGACACTTCCTTGCTAGGAAATGGCGTTTTCAGATGTCTACGTATCGTAGCAATAGAGTTCTGATGCTACTTAAATCGCGATATCGCATCTCATTTCTATGTTTCGTGGTAAGATATAATTTTCATTGCGAAGTGTCATGTACACCTCGTATTCACTTCAAAAGAATGAAAATGCGACTATTGCTTGCTAGGAAATAGCGTTTGCAGATGTCTATGTATCGTAGCAATAGAGTTCTAATGCTTCTTAAAACGCGATATCGCATCTCTCTTCTATGTTTCATGATAAGATATAATATTCATTGCGACGTGTCATGTATACCTCGCATTCACTACAAATGAATGAAAGTGCGACACTTCCATGCTAGGAAATAGCGTCTGCAGATGTCGATGCGTCGAGGCAATAGAGTTCTAATGCCTCTCAAAACGCGATATCGCATCTCATTTCTATGCTTCATGATAAGATATAATATTCATTGCGAAGTGTCATGTATACCTCGTATTCACTTCAAAAGAATGTAAATGCGAATCTTCCTTGCTAGGAAATAGAGCATGCAGATGTCTACGTTTCGAAACAATAGTGTTCTAATGCTTCTCAAAACGCGATATTGCATCTCATTCCTATGCTTCATGATAAGATATAATATTCATTGCGAAGTATCATGTATACCTCGTATTCACTTCACAAGAATGTAAATGCGACACTTCCATGCTAGCAAACAGCGTCTGCCAATATCTACGCGTCGAGGCAATAAGGTTCTAATGCTTCTTAAACCGCGATATCGCATCTCACTTCCATGATTCATGATGAGATATAATATTCATTGCGAAGTGTCATGTATACCTCGTATTCACATCAAAAGAATGTAAATGCGACTATTCCATGCTAGGGCATAGCGTTTGCAGATGCCTACGTATCGTAGCAATAGAGTTCTAATGCTTCTTTGATCGCGATATCGCATCACATTTTTATGTTTCGTGATAAGTTATAATATTCATACCGAAGTGTCATGTAAACCTCGAATTCATTTCAAAAGAATGTAAATGCGACTATTGCTTACTAGGAAATAGCGTTTGCAGATATCTCCACATCGAGGCTATAGTGTTCTAATGCTTCTTAAGACGCGATATCGCATCTCACTTATATATTACATGATAAGATATAATGTTCATTGTGAAGCGTCATGTATACCTCGTTTTCACTTCAAAAGAATGTAAATGCGACTACTGCTTGCTAGGAAATAGCGTTTGCAGATGTCTACGTATCGTAGCAATAGAGTTCTAATGCTACTTAAATCGCGATATCGCATCCTACTTATATGTTTCGTGATAAGATATAATAATCATTGCGAAGTGTCATGTATACCTCGTATTTTCTCCAAACGAATGTAAATGCAACACTTCCTTGCTAGGAAATAGCTTATTCAGATCTCTACGTATCGTAGCAATAGAGTTCTAATGCTTCTTAAAACGCGATATCGCAACTCATTTCTATGTTTCATTATAAGATATAATATTCATTGCGAAGTGTCATGTATACCTCGTATTCACATCAAAAGAATGTAAATGCGACTATTCCTTGCTAGGGCATAGCGTTTGCAGATGCCTACGTATCGTAGCAATAGAGTTCTAATGCTACTTCATTCGCGATATGACACCTCATTTATATGTTTCGTGATAAGGTATAATATTCATTGCGAAGTGTCATGTATACATCGTAATCACTTCAAAAGAATGTAAGTGCGACACTTCCATGCTAGGAAATAGCGCTTGCAGATGTCTCCGCATCGATGCCATAGAGTTCTAATGCTGTTTAGATCGCGATATCGCATCTCATTTCTATGTTTCGTGATAAGTTATAATATTCATTCCGAAGTGTCATGTATACCTCGAATTCACTTCAAAGGAATCTAAATGCGACATTTCCATGCTAGGAAATAGCCCTTGCAGATATATCCGCATTGAGGCAATAGAGTCCTAATGCTTCTTAAGACGCGATATCGCATCTCACTTATATGTTACATGATAAGATATAATGTTCATTGTGAAGTGTCATGTATACCTCGTATTCAATAGAATGTAAATGCGAATCTTCCTTGCTAGGAAATAGCGTATTCAGATGTCTACGTATCGTAGCAATATAGTTCTAATGCTACTTAAAACGCGATATCGCATCTCATTTCTATGTTTCGTGATAAGATACAACATTCACTGCGAGGTGTCATGTACACCTCGTATTCACTTCAAAAGAATGTAAATGCGACACTTCCTTGCTAGGAAAAGCGTATTCAGATGTCTACGTATCGTAGCAATAGAGTTCTAATGCTACTTAAATCGCGATATCGCATCTCATTTATATGTTTCGTGATAAGATATAATATTCATTGCGAATGGTCATGAATACCTTGTATTCTCTTCAAAAAAATGTAAATGCGACTATTGCTTGCTAGGAAATAGCGTTTGCAGATGTCTACGTATCGTAGCAATAGCGTTCTAATGCTACTTAAACCGCGATATGACACCTCATTTATATGTTTCGTGATAAGATATAATATTCATTGCGACGTGTCACGTATACATCGTATTCACTTCAAAAGAATGTAAGTGCGACACTTCCATGCTAGCAAATAGCGTCTGCAGATGCCTACGCGTCGAGGCAGTAAGGTTCTAATGCTTCTTAAAACGCGATATCGCATCTCACTTCTATGATTCATGATAAGATATAATATTCATTGCGAAGTGACATGTATACCTCGTATTCTCTCCAAACGAATGTAAGTGCGACACTTCCATGCTAGGAAATAGCGTCTGCAGATGTCTACTCGTCGAGGCAATAGAGTTCTAATGCTTCTTAAATAGCGATATCGCATCACATTTCTATGTTTCATTATAAGATTTAATATTCATTGCGAAGTGTCATGTATACCTCGTAGTCACATCAAAAGAATGTAAATGCGACTATTCCTTGCTAGGGCATAGCGTTTGCAGATGCCTACGTATCGTAGCAATAGAGTTCTAATGCTTCTTAGATAGCGATATCGCATCTCATTTTTATGTTTCCTGATAAGTTATAATATTCATTCCGAAGTGTCATGTAAGCCTCGAATTCATTTCAAAGGAATGTAAATGCAACTATTGCTTGCTGGGAAATAGCGTTTGCAGATATCTCCACATCGAGGCAATAGGGTTCTAATGCTTCTTAAGACGCGATATCGCATCTCACTTATATGTTACAAGATAAGATATAATGTGCATTGTGAAGTGTCATGTATACCTCGTATTCACTTCAAAAGAATGTAAATGCGACTACTGCTTGCTAGGAAATAGCGTTTGCAGATGTCTACGTATCGTAGCAATACTGTTCTAATGCTACTTAAATCGCGATATCGCATCCCACTTATATGTTTCGTGATAAGATATAATAATCATTGCGAAGTGTCATGTATACCTCGTATTCTCTCCAAACGAATGTAAATGCAACACTTCCTTGCTAGGAAATAGCTTATTCAGATCTCTACGTATCGTAGCAATAGATTTCTAATGCTTCTTAAAACGCGATATCGCATCTCACTTCTATGTTTCATGATAAGATATAACATTCATTGCGGAGTGTCATGTATACCTCGTATTCACTTCAAAAGAATGTAAATGCGAATCCTCCTTGCTAGGAAATAGCGCTTGCAGATGTCTACGTTTCGTAGCAATAGTGTTCTAATGCTTCTTAAAACGCGATATCGCATATCACTTCTATGTTTCATGATAAGATATAATATTCATTGCGAAGTGTCATGTATACCTCGCATTCACTACAAATGAATGAAAATGCGACATTTCCATGCTAGGAAATAGCGTCTGCAGATGTCTACGCGTCGAGGCAATAGAGTTCTAATGCTTCTTAGATCGCGATATCGCATCTCATTTCTATGTTTCATTACAAGATATAATATTCATTGCGAAGTGTCATGTATACATCGTAATCACTACAAATGAATGTAAGTGCGACACTTCCATGCTAGGAAATAGCGTTTGCAGATGTCTCCGCATCGAGGCCATAGAGTTCTAATGCTTCTTAAGACGCGATATCGCATCTCACTTATATGTTACATGATAAGATATAATGTTCATTGTGAAGTGTCATGTATACCTCGTATTCAAAAGAATGTAAATGCGAATCTTCCTTGCTAGGAAATAGCGTATTCAGATGTCTACGTATCGTAGCAATATAGTTCTAATGCTACTTAAAACGCGATATCGCATCTCATTTCTATGTTTCGTGATAAGATACAACATTCACTGCGAGGTGTCATGTACACCTCGTATTCACTTCAAAAGAATGTAAATGCGACACTTCCTTGCTAGGAAAAGCGTATTCAGATGTCTACGTATCGTAGCAATAGAGTTCTAATGCCACTTAAATCGCGATATCGCATCTCATTTATATGTTTCGTGATAAGATATAATATTCATTGCGAATGGTCACGAATACCTTGTATTCTCTTCAAAAAAATGTAAATGCGACTATTGCTTGCTAGGAAATAGCGTTTGCAGATGTCTACGTATCGTAGCAATAGCGTTCTAATGCTACTTAAACCGCGATATGACACCTCATTTATATGTTTCGTGATAAGATATAATATTCATTGTGAAGTGTCATGTATACCTCGTATTCACTTCAAAAGAATGTAAATGCGAATCTTCCTTGCTAGGAAATAGCGCTTGCAGATGTCTACGTTTCGAAGCAATAGTGTTCTAATGCTTCTCAAATCGCGATATTGCATCTCATTTCTATGCTTCATGACAAGATATAATATTCATGGCGAAGTGTCATGTATACCTCGTATTCTCTCCAAACGAATGTAAATGCGACACTTCCTTGCAAGGAAATGGCGTTTTCAGATGTCTACTCGTTGAGGCAATAGAGTTCTAATGCTTCTTAGATCGCGATATCGCATCACATTTCTATGTTTCATTATAAGATATAATATTCATTGCGAAGAGTCATGTATACCTCGTAGTCACATCAAAAGAATGTAAATGCGACTATTCCTTGCTAGGGCATAGCGTTTGCAGATGCCTACGTATCGTAGCAATAGAGTTCTAATGCTTCTTAGATCGCGATATTGCATCTCATTTTTATGTTTCCTGATAAGTTATAATATTCATTCCGAAGGGTCATGTAAGCCTCGAATTCATTTCAAAGGAATGTAAATGCGACTATTGCTTGCTGGGAAATAGCGTTTGCAGATATCTCCACATCGAGGCAATAGGGTTCTAATGCTTCTTAAGACGCGATATCGCATCTCACTTATATGTTACAAGTTAAGATATAATGTGCATTGTGAAGTGTCATGTATACCTCGTATTCACTTCAAAAGAATGTAAATGCGAATCTTCCTTGCTAGGAAATAGCGTTTGCAGATGTCTACGTATCGTAGCAATGGAGTTCTAATGCTTCTCAAAACGCGATATCGCATCTTATTTCTATGTTTCCTGATAAGATATAATATTCATTGCGAAGTGTCATGTATACCTCGTATTCACTTCAAAAGAATGTAAGTGCGACACTTCCATGCTAGGAAATATCGTTTGCTGATGTCTCCGCATCGATGCCACAGAGTTCTAATGCTTCTTAAAACGCGATATCGCATCTCTCATCTATGTTTCATGATAAGATATAATATTCATTGCGAAGTGTCATGTATACCTCGCATTCACTACAAAAGAATGAAAATGCGACACTTCCATGCTAGGAAATAGCGTCTGCAGATGTCTATGCGTCGAGGCAATAGAGTTCTAATGCTTCTTCGATCGCGATATCGCATCTCATTTCTATAATTCATTATAAGATATAATATTCTTTGCGAAGTGTCATGTATACCTCGTATACGCATCAAAAGAATGTAAATGCGACTATTCCTTGCTAGGGCATAGCGTTTGCAGATGCCTACGTATCGTAGCAATAGAGTTCTAATGCTGCTTAGATCGCGATATCGCATCTCATTTCTATGTTTCGTGATAAGTTATAATATTCATTCCGAAGTGTCATGTATACGTCGAATTCACTTCAAAGGAATCTAAATGCGACATTTCCATGCTAGGAAATAGCCCTTGCAGATATCTCCGCTTTGAGGCAATAGAGTCCTAATGCATCTTAAAACGAGATGTTGCATTTCATTTCTATGTTTCGTGATAAGATATAATATTCATTGCGAAGTGTCATGCATACCTCCAAATTCACTCCAAACGAATGTAAATGCGACACTTCCTTGCTAGGAAATAGCGTCTGCAGATGTCTACGCATCGAGGCAATAGAGTTCTAATGCTTCTTAAAAGGCGATATCGCATCTCATTTCTATGTTTCATTATAAGATATAATATTCATTGCGAAGTGTCATGTATACCGCGTATTCACATCAAAAGAATGTAAATGCGACTATTCCTTTCTAGGGCATAGCGTTTGCAGATGCCTACGTATCGTGGCAATAGAGTTCTAATGCTTCTTAGATCGCGATATCGCATCTCATTTTTATGTTTCGTGATAAGTTATAATATTCATTCCGAAGTGTCATGTAAACCTCGAATTCATTTCAAAAGAATGTAAATGCGACTATTGCTTGCTAGGAAATAGCGTTTGCAGATGTCTCCGCATCGAGGCCATAGAGTTTTAGTGCTTCTTACAACGCGATATCGCATCTCATTTCTATGTTTCGTGATGAGACATAATATTCACTGCGAGGTGTCATGTACACCTCGTATTCACTTCAAAAGAATGTAAATGCGATACTTCCTTGCTAGGAAATAGTGTACTGAGATGTCTACGTATCGTAGCAATAGAGATCTAATGCTACTTAAATAGCGATATCGCATCTCATTTCTATGTTTCGTGATAAGATATAATATTCATTGCGAGTGGTCATGTATACCTTGTATTCACTTCAAAAGAATGTAAATGCGACTGTTGCTTGCTAGGAAATAGCGTTTGCAGATGTCTACGTGTCGTAGCAATAGCGTTCTAATGCTACTTAAATCGCGATATGACACCTCATTTATATGTTTCGTGATAAGATATAATATTCATTGCGAAGTGTCATGTATACATCGCATTCACTTCATGTCGCCGCATCGAGGCCATAGAGTTCTAATGCTTCTTAGAACGCGATATCGCATCTCTCTTCTATGTTTCATGATAAGATATAATATTCATTGCGAAGTGTCATGTATACCTCGTATTCTCTCCAAACGAATGTAAATGCGACACTTCCTTGCTAGGAAATGGCGTATTCAGATGTCTACGCATCGTAGCAATAGAGTTCTAATGCTACTTAAATCTCGATATCGCATCTCACTTATATGTTTCGTGATAAGATATAATATTCATCGCGAAGTGTCAAGTACACCTCTTATTCACATCAAAAGAATGTAAGTGCGACACTTCCATGCTAGGAAATAGCGTTTGCTGATGTCTCCGTATCGATGCCATAGAGCTCTAATGCATCTTAAAACGCGATATCGCATCTCTCTTCTATGTTTCATGATAAGATATAATATTCATTGCGAAGTGTCATGTATACCTCGTATTCTCTCCAAACGAATGTAAGTGCGACACTTCCATGCTAGGAAATAGCGTTTGCTGATGTCTCCGTATCGATGCCATAGAGTTCTAATGCTTCTTAAAACGCGATATCTCATCTCTCTTCTATGTTTCATGATAAGATTTAATATTCATTGCGAAGTGTCATGTATTCCTCGTATTCACTTCAAAAGAATGTAAATGCGACTATTGCTTGCTAGGAAATAGCGTTTGCAGATGTCTCCGCATCGAGGCCATAGAGTTCTAATGCTTCTTGAAACGCGATATCGCATCTCTCTTCTATGTTTCATGATAAGTTATAATATTCATTCCGAAGTGTCATGTATACGTCGAATTCACTTCAAAGGAATCTAAATGCGACATTTCCATGCTAGGAAATAGCCCTTGCAGATATCTCCGCTTTGAGGCAATAGAGTCCTAATGCATCTTAAAACGAGATGTCGCATTTCATTTCTATGTTTCGTGATAAGATATAATATTCATTGCGAAGTGTCATGCATACCTCCTATTCACTCCAAACGAATGTAAATGCGACACTTCCTTGCTAGGAAATAGCGTTTGCATATGTCTCCGCATCGAGGCCATAGAGTTTTAAAGCTTCTTACAACGCGATATCGCATCTCATTTCTATGTTTCGTGATAAGACACAATATTCACTGCGAGGTGTCATGTACACCACGTATTCACTTCAAAAGAATGTAAATGCGACACTTCCATACTAGGAAATAGTGTATTCAGAAGTCTACGTATCGTAACAATAGAGTTCTAATGCTACTTAAATCGCGATATCGCATCTCATTTCTATGTTTCGTGATAAGATACAATATTCATTGCGAATGGTCATGTATACATCGTATTCACTTCATGTCGCCGCATCGAGGCCATAGAGTTCTAATGCTTCTTAGAACGCAATATCGCACCTCTCTTCTATGTTTCATGATAAGATATAATATTCACTGCGAAGTGTCATGTATACCTCGCATTCTCTCCAAACGAATGTAAATGCGACACTTCCTTGCTAGGAAATGGCGTATTCAGATGTCTACGTATCGTAGCAATAGAGTTCTAATGCTACTTAAATCTAGATATCGCATCTCATTTATATGTTTCGTGATAAGATATAATATTCACTGCGAAGTGTCATGTATACCTCGTATTCTCTCCAAACGAATGTAAATGCGACACTTCCTTGCTAGGAAATGTCGTATTCAGATGTCTACGTATCGTAGCAATAGAGTTCTAATGCTACTTAAATCTCGATATCGCATCTCATTTATATGTTTCGTGATAAGATATAATATTCATCGGGAAGTGTCACGTACACCTCGTATTCACTTCAAAAGAATGTAAGTGCGACACTTCCATGCTAGGAAATAGCGTTTGCTGATGTCTCCGCATCGATGCCATAGAGCTCTAATGCATCTTAAAACGCGATATCGCATCTCATTTCTATGTTTCATTATAAGATATAATATTCATTGCGAAGTGTCATGTATACCTCGTATTCACATCAAAAGAATGTAAATGCGACTATTCCTTTCTAGGGCATAGCGTTTGCAGATGCCTACGTATCGTGGCAATAGAGTTCTAATGCTTCTTAGATCGCGATATCGCATCTCATTTTTATGTTTCGTGATAAGTTATAATATTCATTCCGAAGTGTCATGTAAACCTCGAATTCATTTCAAAAGAATGTAAATGCGACTATTGCTTGCTAGGAAATAGCGTTTGCAGATGTCTCCGCATCGAGGCCATAGAGTTTTAGTGCTTCTTACAACGCGATATCGCATCTCATTTCTATGTTTCGTGATGAGACATAATATTCACTGCGAGGTGTCATGTACACCTCGTATTCACTTCAAAAGAATGTAAATGCGATACTTCCTTGCTAGGAAATAGTGTACTCAGATGTCTACGTATCGTAGCAATAGAGATCTAATGCTACTTAAATAGCGATATCGCATCTCATTTCTATGTTTCGTGATAAGATATAATATTCATTGCGAATGGTCATGTATACCTTGTATTCACTTCAAAAGAATGTAAATGCGACTGTTGCTTGCTAGGAAATAGCGTTTGCAGATGTCTACGTATCGTAGCAATAGCGTTCTAATGCTACTTAAATCGCGATATGACACCTCATTTATATGTGTCGTGATAAGATATAATATTCATTGCGAAGTGTCATGTATACATCGCATTCACTTCATGTCGCCGCATCGAGGCCATAGAGTTCTAATGCTTCTTAGAACGCGGTATCGCATCTCTCTTCTATGTTTCATGATAAGATATAATATTCATTGCGGAGTGTCATGTATACCTCGTATTCACTTCAAAAGAATGTAATCGCGAATCTTCCTTGCTAGGAAATAGCGCTTGCAGATGTCTACGTTTCGTAGCAATAGTGTTCTAATGCTTCTCAAAACGCGATATCGCATCTCATTTCTATGATTCATGATAAGATATAATATTCATTGCCAAGTGCCATGTACACCTCGTATTCACTTCAAAAGAATGTAAGTGCGACACTTCCATGCTAGGAAATAGCGTTTGCTGATGTCTCCGCATCCATGCCATAGAGTTCTAATGCTTCCTAATACGCGATATCGCATTTCTCAACTATGTTTCATGATAAGATATAATATTCATTGCGGTGTGTCATGTATACCTCGTATTCACTTCAAAAGAATGTAAATGCGACTACTGCTTGCCAGGAAATAGCGTTTGCATATGTCTGCGTATCGTAGGAATAGAGTTCTAATGCTACTTAAATCGCGATATCGCATCTCATTTGTATGTTGCGTGATAAGATATAATATTCATTCCGAAGTGCCATGTATACCTCGTATTCATTTCAAAAGAATGTTAATGGGAATCTTCCTTGCCAGGAAATAGCGATTGCAGATGTCTACGTTTCGTAGCAATAGTGTTCTAATGCTTCTTAAACGCGATATCGCATCTCACTTCTATGTTTCATGATAAGATATAATATTCATTGCGAAGTGTCATGTATTCCTCGCATTTACTACAAAGGAATGAAAATCCGACACTTCCATGCTAGGGAAAAGCGTCTGCAGATGTCTACGCGTCGAGGCAATAGAGTTCTAATGCTTATTAGATCGCGATATCGCATCTCATTTCTATGCTTCATTATAAGATATAATATTAATTGCGAGGTGTCATGTAAACCTCGAATTCATTTCAAAAGAATGTAAATGCGACTATTGCTTGCTAGGAAATAGCGTTTGCAGATGTCTACGTATCGTAGCAATAGCGTTCTAATGCTACTTCAGTCGCGATATGACACCTCATTCATATGTTTCGTGATAAGGTATAATATTCATTGCGAAGTGTCATGTATACATCGTAATCACTTCAAAAGAATGTAAATACGACACTTCCATGCTAGGAAATAGCGTTTGCAGATGTCTCCGCATCGAGGCCATAGAGTTCTAATGCTTCTTAAGACGCGATATCGCATCTCACTTATATGTTACATGATAAGATATAATGTTCATTGTGAAGTGTCATGTATACCTCGTATTCACTTCAAAAGAATGTAAATGCGAATCTTCCTTGCTAGGAAATAGCGTTTGCAGATGCCTACGTATCGTAGCAATAGAGTTCTAATGCTTCTTAGATCGCGACATCGCATCTCCTTTTTATGTTTCGAGATAAGTTATAATATTCATTCCGAAGTGTCATGTAAACCTCGAATTTATTTCAAAAGAATCTAAATGCGACTATTGCTTGCTAGGAAATAGCGTTTGCAGATATCTCCACATCGAGGCTATAGGGTTCTAATGCTTCTTAAGACGCGATATCGTATCTCACTTATATGTTACATGATGAGATATAATGTCCATTGTGAAGCGTCATGTATACCTCGTATTCACTTCAAAAGAATGTAAATGCGACTACTGCTTGCTAGGAAATAGCGTTTGCAGATGTCTATGTATCGTAGCAATATAGTTCTAGTGCTACTTAAATCGCGATATCGCATCCCACTTATATGTTTCGTGATAAGATACAATAATCATTGCGAAGTGTCATGTATACCTCGTATTCTCTCCAAACGAATGTAAATGCAACACTTCCTTGCTAGGAAATAGCTTATTCAGATCTCTACGTATCGTAGCAATAGATTTCTAATGCTTCTTAAAACGCGATATCGCATCTCACTTCCATGTTTCATGATAAGATATAATATTCATTGCGGAGTGTCATGTATACCTCGTATTCACTTCAAAAGAATGTAAATGCGACTACTGCTTGCTAGGAAATAGCGTTTGCATATGTCTACGTATCGTAGCAGTAGAGTTCTAATGCTACTTAAATCGCGATATCGCATCTCATTTGTATGTTTCGTGATAAGATATAATATTCATTCCGAAGTGTCATGTATACCTCGTAATCACTTCGAAAGAATGTAAATGCGAATCTTCCTTGCTAGGAAATAGCGCTTGCAGATGTCTACGTTTCGTAGCAATAGTGTTCTTATGCTTCTTAAAACGCGATATCGCATATCACTTCTATGTTTCATGATAAGATATAATATTCATTGCGAAGTGTCATGTATACATCGTAATCACTTCAAAAGAATGTAAGTGCGACACTTCCATGCTAGGAAATAGCGTTTGCAGATGTCTCCGCATCGAGGCCATAGAATTCTAATGCTTCTTAAGTCGCGATATCGCATCTCACTTATATGTTACATGATAAGATATAATGTTCATTGTGAAGTGTCATGTATACCTCGTACTCACTTCAAAAGAATGTAAATGCGACTACTACTTGCTAGGAAATAGCGTTTGCAGATGTCTACGTATCGTAGCAATAGAGTTCTAGTGCTACTTAAATCGCGATATCGCATCCCACTTATATGTTTCGTGATAAGATACAATAATCATTGCGAAGTGTCATGTATACCTCGTATTCTCTCCAAACGAATGTAAATGCAACACTTCCTTGCTAGGAAATAGCTTATTCAGATCTCTACGTATCGTAGCAATAGATTTCTAATGCTTCTTAAAACGCGATATCGCAACTCACTTCTATGTTTCATGATAAGATATAATATTCATTGCGGAGTGTCATGTATACCTCGTATTCACTTCAAAAGAATGTAAATGCGACTACTGCTTGCTAGGAAATAGCGTTTGCATATGTCTACGTATCGTAGCAGTAGAGTTCTAATGCTACTTAAATCGCGATATCGCATCTCATTTGTATGTTTCGTGATAAGATATAATATTCATTCCGAAGTGTCATGTATACCTCGTAATCACTTCGAAAGAATGTAAATGCGAATCTTCCTTGCTAGGAAATAGCGCTTGCAGATGTCTACGTTTCGTAGCAATAGTGTTCTTATGCTTCTTAAAACGCGATATCGCATATCACTTCTATGTTTCATGATAAGATATAATATTCATTGCGAAGTGTCATGTATACATCGTAATCACTTCAAAAGAATGTAAGTGCGACACTTCCATGCTAGGAAATAGCGTTTGCAGATGTCTCCGCATCGAGGCCATAGAATTCTAATGCTTCTTAAGACGCGATATCGCATCTCACTTATATGTTACATGATAAGATATAATGTTCATTGTGAAGTGTCATGTATACCTCGTATTCACTTCAAAAGAATGTAAATGCGAATCTTCCTTGCTAGGAAATAGCGTTTGCAGATGCCTACGTATCGTAGCAATAGAGTTCTAATGCTGCTTAGATCGCCATATCGCATCTCATTTCTATGTTTCGTGATAAGTTATAATATTCATTCCGAAGTGTCATGTATACCTCGAATTCACTTCAAAAGAATCTAAATGCGACATTTCCATGCTAGGAAATAGCCCTTGCAGATATATCCGCATTGAGGCAATAGAGTCCTAATGCTTCTTAAGACGCGATATCGCATCTCACTTATATGTTACATGATAATATGTAATGTTCATTGTGAAGTGTCATGTATACCTCGTATTCAAAAGAATGTAAATGCCAGTCTTCCTTGCTAGGAAATAGCGTATTCAGATGTTTAGGTATCGTAGCAATAGAGTTCTAATGCTACTTAAAACGCAATATCGCATCTCATTTCTATGTTTCGTGATAAGATACAATATTCACTGCGAGGTGTCATGTACACCTCGTATTCACTTCAAAAGAATGTAAATGCGACACTTCCTTGCTAGGAAATAGCGTATTCAGATGTCTACGTGTCGTAGCAATAGAGTTCTAATGCTATTTAAATCGCGATATCGCATCTCATTTCTATGTTTCGTGATAAGATATAATATTCATTGCGAATGGTCATGTTTACCTTGTATTCACTTCAAAAGAATGTAAATGCGACTATTGCTTGCTAGGAAGTAGCGTTTGCAGATGTCTACGTATCGTAGCAATAGCGTTCTAATGCTACTTAAACCGCGATATGAAACCTCATTTCTATGTTTCGTGATAAGATATAATATTCATTGCGAAGTGTCACGTATACATCGTATTCACTTCAAAAGAATGTAAGTGCGACACTTCCATGCTATCATGTAGCGCCTGCAGATGTCTACGCGTCGAGGCAGTAAGGTTCTAATGCTTCTTAAAACGCGATATCGCATCTCACTTATATGTTACATGATAATATGTAATGTTCATTGTGAAGTGTCATGTATACCTCGTATTCAAAAGAATGTAAATGCCAGTCTTCCTTGCTAGGAAATAGCGTATTCAGATGTTTAGGTATCGTAGCAATAGAGTTCTAATGCTACTTAAAACGCAATATCGCATCTCATTTCTATGTTTCGTGATAAGATACAATATTCACTGCGAGGTGTCATGTACACCTCGTATTCACTTCAAAAGAATGTAAATGCGACACTTCCTTGCTAGGAAATAGCGTATTCAGATGTCTACGTGTCGTAGCAATAGAGTTCTAATGCTATTTAAATCGCGATATCGCATCTCATTTCTATGTTTCGTGATAAGATATAATATTCATTGCGAATGGTCATGTTTACCTTGTATTCACTTCAAAAGAATGTAAATGCGACTATTGCTTGCTAGGAAGTAGCGTTTGCAGATGTCTACGTATCGTAGCAATAGCGTTCTAATGCTACTTAAACCGCGATATGAAACCTCATTTCTATGTTTCGTGATAAGATATAATATTCATTGCGAAGTGTCACGTATACATCGTATTCACTTCAAAAGAATGTAAGTGCGACACTTCCATGCTATCATGTAGCGCCTGCAGATGTCTACGCGTCGAGGCAGTAAGGTTCTAATGCTTCTTAAAACGCGATATCGCATCTCACTTCTATGATTCATGATAAGATATAATATTCATTGCGAAGTGACATGTATACCTCGTATTCACTTCAAAGGAATGTAAATGCGACTATTCCTTGCTAGGAAATAGCGTTTGCAGATGCCTACGTCTCGTAGCAATAGACTTCTAATGCTGCTTAGATCGCGATATCGCATCTCATTTCTATGTTTCGTGATAAGTTATAATATTCACTGCGAGGTGTCATGTACACCTCGTATACACTTCAAAAGAATGTAAATGCGACACTTCCTTGCTAGGAAGTAGTGTATTCAGATGTCTACGTATCGTAGCAATAGAGTTCTAATGCTACTTAAATCGCGATATCGCATCTCATTTCTATGTTTCGTTATAAGATATAATATTCATTGCGAATGGTCATGTATACCTTGTATTCACTTCAAAAGAATGTAAATGCGACTATTGCTTGCTAGGAAATAGCGTCTGCAGATGTCTACGTATCGTAGCAATAGCGTTCTAATGCTACTTAAATCGCGATATGACACCTCATTTATATGTTTCGTGATAAGATATAATATTCATTGCGAAGTGTCATGTATACATTGTATTCACTTTATGTCGCCGCATCGAGGCCATAGAGTTCTAATGCTTCTTAGAACGCGATATCGCATCTCTCTTCTATGTTTCATGATAAGATATAATATTCACTGCGAAGTGTCATGTATACCTCGTATTCTCTCCAAACGAATGTAAATGCGACACTTCCTTGCTAGGAAATGGCGTATTCAGATGTCTACGTATCGTAGCAATAGAGTACTAATGCTACTTAAATCGCGATATCGTATCTCATTTCTATGTTTCGTGATAAGATATAATATTCATTGCGAATGGTCATGTATACCTTGTATTCACTTCAAAATAATGTAAATGCGACTATTGCTTGCTAGGAAATAGCGTTTGCAGATGTCTACGTATCGTAGCAATAGCGTTCTAATGCTACTTAAATCGCGATATGACACCTCATTTATATGTTTCGTGATAAGATATAATATTCATTGCGAAGTGTCATGTATACATTGTATTCACTTTATGTCGCCGCATCGAGGCCATAGAGTTCTAGTGCTTCTTAGAGCGCGATATCGCATCTCTCTTCTATGTTTCATGATAAGATATAATATTCACTGCGAAGTGTCATGTATACCTCGTATTCTCTCCAAACGAATGTAAATGCGACACTTCCTTGCTAGGAAATGGCGTATTCAGATGTCTACGTATCGTAGCAATAGAGTACTAATGCTACTTAAATCGCGATATCGTATCTCATTTCTATGTTTCGTGATAAGATATAATATTCATTGCGAATGGTCATGTATACCTTGTATTCACTTCAAAATAATGTAAATGCGACTATTGCTTGCTAGGAAATAGCGTTTGCAGATGTCTACTTATCGTAGCAATAGCGTTCTAATGCTACTTAAATCGCGATATGACACCTCATTTATATGTTTCGTGTTAAGATATAATATTCATTGCGAAGTGTCATGTATACATCGTATTCACTTCATGTCGCCGCATCGAGGCCATAGAGTTCTAATGCTTCTTAGGACGCGATATCGCATCTCTCTTCTATGCTACAAGATAAGATATAATATTCATTGCGAAGTGTCATGTACACCTCGTATTCACTACAAAACAATGTAAATGCGACACTTCCATGCTAGGAAATAGCGTCTGCAGATGTCTAGGCGTCGAGGCAATAGAGTTCTGATGCTTCTTAAAACGCGATATCGCATCTCACTTCTATGTTTCATGATAAGATATAATATTCATTCCGAAGTGTCATGTAAACCTCGAATTCATTTCAAAAGAATGTAAATGCGACTATTGCTTGCTAGGAAATAGCGTTTGCAGATGTCTCCGCATCGAGGCCATAGAGTTTTAGTGCTTCTTACAACGCGATATCGCATCTCATTTCTATGTTTCGTGATGAGACATAATATTCACTGCGAGGTGTCATGTACACCTCGTATTCACTTCAAAAGAATGTAAATGCGATACTTCCTTGCTAGGAAATAGTGTACTCAGATGTCTACGTATCGTAGCAATAGAGATCTAATGCTACTTAAATAGCGATATCGCATCTCATTTCTATGTTTCGTGATAAGATATAATATTCATTGCGAATGGTCATGTATACCTTGTATTCACTTCAAAAGAATGTAAATGCGACTGTTGCTTGCTAGGAAATAGCGTTTGCAGATGTCTACGTATCGTAGCAATAGCGTTCTAATGCTACTTAAATCGCGATATGACACCTCATTTATATGTGTCGTGATAAGATATAACATTCATTGCGAAGTGTCATGTATACATCGCATTCACTTCATGTCGCCGCATCGAGGCCATAGAGTTCTAATGCTTCTTAGAACGCGGTATCGCATCTCTCTTCTATGTTTCATGATAAGATATAATATTCATTGCGGAGTGTCATGTATACCTCGTATTCACTTCAAAAGAATGTAAACGCGAATCTTCCTTGCTAGGAAATAGCGCTTGCAGATGTCTACGTTTCGTAGCAATAGTGTTCTAATGCTTCTCAAAACGCGATATCGCATCTCATTTCTATGATTCATGATAAGATATAATATTCATTGCCAAGTGCCATGTACACCTCGTATTCACTTCAAAAGAATGTAAGTGCGACACTTCCATGCTAGGAAATAGCGTTTGCTGATGTCTCCGCATCCATGCCATAGAGTTCTAATGCTTCCTAATACGCGATATCGCATTTCTCAACTATGTTTCATGATAAGATATAATATTCATTGCGGTGTGTCATGTATACCTCGTATTCACTTCAAAAGAATGTAAATGCGACTACTGCTTGCCAGGAAATAGCGTTTGCATATGTCTGCGTATCGTAGGAATAGAGTTCTAATGCTACTTAAATCGCGATATCGCATCTCATTTGTATGTTGCGTGATAAGATATAATATTCATTCCGAAGTGCCATGTATACCTCGTATTCATTTCAAAAGAATGTTAATGGGAATCTTCCTTGCCAGGAAATAGCGCTTGCAGATGTCTACGTTTCGTAGCAATAGTGTTCTAATGCTTCTTAAACGCGATATCGCATCTCACTTCTATGTTTCATGATAAGATATAATATTCATTGCGAAGTGTCATGTATTCCTCGCATTTACTACAAAGGAATGAAAATCCGACACTTCCATGCTAGGGAAAAGCGTCTGCAGATGTCTACGCGTCGAGGCAATAGAGTTCTAATGCTTATTAGATCGCGATATCGCATCTCATTTCTATGCTTCATTATAAGATATAATATTAATTGCGAGGTGTCATGTAAACCTCGAATTCATTTCAAAAGAATGTAAATGCGACTATTGCTTGCTAGGAAATAGCGTTTGCAGATGTCTACGTATCGTAGCAATAGCGTTCTAATGCTACTTCAGTCGCGATATGACACCTCATTCATATGTTTCGTGATAAGGTATAATATTCATTGCGAAGTGTCATGTATACATCGTAATCACTTCAAAAGAATGTAAATACGACACTTCCATGCTAGGAAATAGCGTTTGCAGATGTCTCCGCATCGAGGCCATAGAGTTCTAATGCTTCTTAAGACGCGATATCGCATCTCACTTATATGTTACATGATAAGATATAATGTTCATTGTGAAGTGTCATGTATACCTCGTATTCACTTCAAAAGAATGTAAATGCGAATCTTCCTTGCTAGGAAATAGCGTTTGCAGATGCCTACGTATCGTAGCAATAGAGTTCTAATGCTTCTTAGGTCGCGACATCGCATCTCCTTTTTATGTTTCGAGATAAGTTATAATATTCATTCCGAAGTGTCATGTAAACCTCGAATTTATTTCAAAAGAATCTAAATGCGACTATTGCTTGCTAGGAAATAGCGTTTGCAGATATCTCCACATCGAGGCTATAGGGTTCTAATGCTTCTTAAGACGCGATATCGTATCTCACTTATATGTTACATGATGAGATATAATGTCCATTGTGAAGCGTCATGTATACCTCGTATTCACTTCAAAAGAATGTAAATGCGACTACTGCTTGCTAGGAAATAGCGTTTGCAGATGTCTATGTATCGTAGCAATATAGTTCTAGTGCTACTTAAATCGCGATATCGCATCCCACTTATATGTTTCGTGATAAGATACAATAATCATTGCGAAGTGTCATGTATACCTCGTATTCTCTCCAAACGAATGTAAATGCAACACTTCCTTGCTAGGAAATAGCTTATTCAGATCTCTACGTATCGTAGCAATAGATTTCTAATGCTTCTTAAAACGCGATATCGCATCTCACTTCTATGTTTCATGATAAGATATAATATTCATTGCGGAGTGTCATGTATACCTCGTATTCACTTCAAAAGAATGTAAATGCGACTACTGCTTGCTAGGAAATAGCGTTTGCATATGTCTACGTATCGTAGCAGTAGAGTTCTAATGCTACTTAAATCGTGATATCGCATCTCATTTGTATGTTTCGTGATAAGATATAATATTCATTCCGAAGTGTCATGTATACCTCGTAATCACTTCGAAAGAATGTAAATGCGAATCTTCCTTGCTAGGAAATAGCGCTTGCAGATGTCTACGTTTCGTAGCAATAGTGTTCTTATGCTTCTTAAAACGCGATATCGCATATCACTTCTATGTTTCATGATAAGATATAATATTCATTGCGAAGTGTCATGTACACATCGTAATCACTTCAAAAGAATGTAAGTGCGACACTTCCATGCTAGGAAATAGCGTTTGCAGATGTCTCCGCATCGAGGCCATAGAATTCTAATGCTTCTTAAGACGCGATATCGCATCTCACTTATATGTTACATGATAAGATATAATGTTCATTGTGAAGTGTCATGTATACCTCGTATTCACTTCAAAAGAATGTAAATGCGAATCTTCCTTGCTAGGAAATAGCGTTTGCAGATGCCTACGTATCGTAGCAATAGAGTTCTAATGCTGCTTAGATCGCCATATCGCATCTCATTTCTATGTTTCGTGATAAGTTATAATATTCATTCCGAAGTGTCATGTATACCTCGAATTCACTTCAAAAGAATCTAAATGCGACATTTCCATGCTAGGAAATAGCCCTTGCAGATATATCCGCATTGAGGCAATAGAGTCCTAATGCTTCTTAAGACGCGATATCGCATCTCACTTATATGTTACATGATAATATGTAAAGTTCATTGTGAAGTGTCATGTATACCTCGTATTCAAAAGAATGTAAATGCCAGTCTTCCTTGCTAGGAAATAGCGTATTCAGATGTTTAGGTATCGTAGCAATAGAGTTCTAATGCTACTTAAAACGCAATATCGCATCTCATTTCTATGTTTCGTGATAAGATACAATATTCACTGCGAGGTGTCATGTACACCTCGTATTCACTTCAAAAGAATGTAAATGCGACACTTCCTTGCTAGGAAATAGCGTATTCAGATGTCTACGTGTCGTAGCAATAGAGTTCTAATGCTATTTAAATCGCGATATCGCATCTCATTTCTATGTTTCGTGATAAGATATAATATTCATTGCGAATGGTCATGTTTACCTTGTATTCACTTCAAAAGAATGTAAATGCGACTATTGCTTGCTAGGAAGTAGCGTTTGCAGATGTCTACGTATCGTAGCAATAGCGTTCTAATGCTACTTAAACCGCGATATGAAACCTCATTTCTATGTTTCGTGATAAGATATAATATTCATTGCGAAGTGTCACGTATACATCGTATTCACTTCAAAAGAATGTAAGTGCGACACTTCCATGCTATCATGTAGCGCCTGCAGATGTCTACGCGTCGAGGCAGTAAGGTTCTAATGCTTCTTAAAACGCGATATCGCATCTCACTTCTATGATTCATGATAAGATATAATATTCATTGCGAAGTGACATGTATACCTCGTATTCACTTCAAAGGAATGTAAATGCGACTATTCCTTGCTAGGAAATAGCGTTTGCAGATGCCTACGTCTCGTAGCAATAGACTTCTAATGCTGCTTAGATCGCGATATCGCATCTCATTTCTATGTTTCGTGATAAGTTATAATATTCACTGCGAGGTGTCATGTACACCTCGTATACACTTCAAAAGAATGTAAATGCGACACTTCCTTGCTAGGAAGTAGTGTATTCAGATGTCTACGTATCGTAGCAATAGAGTTCTAATGCTACTTAAATCGCGATATCGCATCTCATTTCTATGTTTCGTTATAAGATATAATATTCATTGCGAATGGTCATGTATACCTTGTATTCACTTCAAAAGAATGTAAATGCGACTATTGCTTGCTAGGAAATAGCGTTTGCAGATGTCTACGTATCGTAGCAATAGCGTTCTAATGCTACTTAAATCGCGATATGACACCTCATTTATATGTTTCGTGATAAGATATAATATTCATTGCGAAGTGTCATGTATACATTGTATTCACTTTATGTCGCCGCATCGAGGCCATAGAGTTCTAGTGCTTCTTAGAACGCGATATCGCATCTCTCTTCTATGTTTCATGATAAGATATAATATTCACTGCGAAGTGTCATGTATACCTCGTATTCTCTCCAAACGAATGTAAATGCGACACTTCCTTGCTAGGAAATGGCGTATTCAGATGTCTACGTATCGTAGCAATAGAGTACTAATGCTACTTAAATCGCGATATCGTATCTCATTTCTATGTTTCGTGATAAGATATAATATTCATTGCGAATGGTCATGTATACCTTGTATTCACTTCAAAATAATGTAAATGCGACTATTGCTTGCTAGGAAATAGCGTTTGCAGATGTCTACGTATCGTAGCAATAGCGTTCTAATGCTACTTAAATCGCGATATGACACCTCATTTATATGTTTCGTGATAAGATATAATATTCATTGCGAAGTGTCATGTATACATTGTATTCACTTTATATCGCCGCATCGAGGCCATAGAGTTCTAGTGCTTCTTAGAGCGCGATATCGCATCTCTCTTCTATGTTTCATGATAAGATATAATATTCACTGCGAAGTGTCATGTATACCTCGTATTCTCTCCAAACGAATGTAAATGCGACACTTCCTTGCTAGGAAATGGCGTATTCAGATGTCTACGTATCGTAGCAATAGAGTACTAATGCTACTTAAATCGCGATATCGTATCTCATTTCTATGTTTCGTGATAAGATATAATATTCATTGCGAATGGTCATGTATACCTTGTATTCACTTCAAAATAATGTAAATGCGACTATTCCTTGCTAGGAAATAGCGTTTGCAGATGCCTACGTCTCGTAGCAATAGACTTCTAATGCTGCTTAGATCGCGATATCGCATCTCATTTCTATGTTTCGTGATAAGTTATAATATTCACTGCGAGGTGTCATGTACACCTCGTATACACTTCAAAAGAATGTAAATGCGACACTTCCTTGCTAGGAAGTAGTGTATTCAGATGTCTACGTATCGTAGCAATAGAGTTCTAATGCTACTTAAATCGCGATATCGCATCTCATTTCTATGTTTCGTTATAAGATATAATATTCATTGCGAATGGTCATGTATACCTTGTATTCACTTCAAAAGAATGTAAATGCGACTATTGCTTGCTAGGAAATAGCGTTTGCAGATGTCTACGTATCGTAGCAATAGCGTTCTAATGCTACTTAAATCGCGATATGACACCTCATTTATATGTTTCGTGATAAGATATAATATTCATTGCGAAGTGTCATGTATACATTGTATTCACTTTATGTCGCCGCATCGAGGCCATAGAGTTCTAGTGCTTCTTAGAACGCGATATCGCATCTCTCTTCTATGTTTCATGATAAGATATAATATTCACTGCGAAGTGTCATGTATACCTCGTATTCTCTCCAAACGAATGTAAATGCGACACTTCCTTGCTAGGAAATGGCGTATTCAGATGTCTACGTATCGTAGCAATAGAGTACTAATGCTACTTAAATCGCGATATCGTATCTCATTTCTATGTTTCGTGATAAGATATAATATTCATTGCGAATGGTCATGTATACCTTGTATTCACTTCAAAATAATGTAAATGCGACTATTGCTTGCTAGGAAATAGCGTTTGCAGATGTCTACGTATCGTAGCAATAGCGTTCTAATGCTACTTAAATCGCGATATGACACCTCATTTATATGTTTCGTGATAAGATATAATATTCATTGCGAAGTGTCATGTATACATTGTATTCACTTTATGTCGCCGCATCGAGGCCATAGAGTTCTAGTGCTTCTTAGAGCGCGATATCGCATCTCTCTTCTATGTTTCATGATAAGATATAATATTCACTGCGAAGTGTCATGTATACCTCGTATTCTCTCCAAACGAATGTAAATGCGACTATTCCTTGCTAGGAAATAGCGTTTGCAGATGTCTACGTATCGTAGCAATAGAGTTCTAATGCATCTTAAATCGCGATATCGCATCCCATTTCTATGTTTCGTGATAAGATGTAATATTCATTGCAAATTGTCATGTACACCTCGTATTCACTTCAAAAGAATGTAATTGCGACAACTCCATCCTAGGAAATAACGTCTGCAGATGTCTACGCGTCGAGGCAGTAGAGATCTAATGCTTCTTAAAACGCGATATCGCATCTCACTCCTATGTTTCACGATAGGATATAATATTCATTGCGAAGTGTCATGTATACCACGTATTCACTTCAAAAGAATGTAAATGCGACTCTTCCTTGCAAGGAAATGGCGTTTGCAGATGCCTACATATCGTAGCAATAGAATTCTAATGCTTCTTAGATCTCGATATCGCATCCCATTTCTATGTTTCGTGATAAGATGTAATATTCATTGCGAAGTGTCATGTACACCTCGTATTCACTACAAAACAATGTAAATGCGACACTTCCATGCTAGGAAATAGCGTCTGCAGACGTCTAGGCGTCGAGGCAATAGAGTTCTAATGCTTCTTAAAACGCGATATCGCATCTCACTTCTATGTTTCATGATAAGATATAATATTCATTGCGAAGTGTCATGTATACCTCGTATTCACTTCAAAAGAATGTAAATGCGACTATTGCTTGCTAGGAAATAGCGTTTGCAGATGTCTACGTATCGTAGCAATAGAGTTCTAATGCTACTTAAATCGCGATATCGTGACTCATTTATATGTTTCGTGATGAGATACAATATTCATAGTGAAGTGTCATGTATACCTCGTATTCACTTCAAAAGAATGTAAATGCGACGTTTGCATCCTTGGGAATATCGTTTGCAGATGTCTACTTATCGTAGCGAAAGATTCCTAATGCTTCTTAAAACGAGTTGTCGCATTTCATTTCTATGTTTCGTGATAAGATATAATATTCATTGCGAAATGTCACGTGTACGTCGTATTCACTCCAAACGAATGCAAATGCAACACTTCCTTGCTAGGAAATAGCGTCTGCAGATGTCTACGCGTCGAGGCAATAGAGATCTAATGCTTCTTAAAACGCGATATCGCATCTCATTTCTATGTTTGGTGATAAGGTATAATATTCATTGCGAAGTGTAATGTATACCTCGTATTCACTTCAAAAGAATGTAAATGCGACATTTCCATGCTAGGAAATAGCGTTTGCAGATATCTTCGCATCGAGGCAATAGGGTTCTAGTGCTTCTTAATGCGCGATATCGCATCTTACTTCTATGTTACATGATAAGATATAATGTTCAGAGCGAAGTGCTCTGTATACCTCGTATTCACTTCAAAAGAATGTAAATGCGAATCTTCCTTGCTAGGAAATAGCGTTTGCAGATGTCTACGTATCGTAGCAATAGAGTTCTAATACTACTTAAATCGCGATATCGCATCTCATTTCTATATTTCGTGATAAGATATAATATTCATTGCGAAGTGTCACGTATACCTCGTATTCACTTCAAAAGAATGTAAATGCGACGCTTGCATCCTTGGGAATATCGTTTGCAGATGTCTACGTATCGTAGCAAAAGAGTCCTAATGCTTCTTAAAACGAGATGTCGCATTTCATTTCTATGTTTCGTGCTAAGATATAATATTCATTGCGAAATGTCACGTATACCTCGTATTCACTACCAAACGAATGTAAATGCGACACTTCCATGCTAGGAAATAGCGTTTGCAGATGTCTCCGCATCGAGGCCATAGAGTTCTAATGCTTCTTAAAACGCGATATCGCATCTCTCTCCTATGTTACATGATAAGATATAATATTCATTACGAAGTGTCATGTATACCTCGTATTCACTTCAAAAGAATGTAAATGCGACTCTTGCTTACAAGGAAATAGCGTTTGCAGATGCCTACATATCGTAGCAATAGAATTCTAATGCTTCTTAGATCGCGATATCGCATCTCATTTCTATGTTTCGTGATAAGTTATAATATTCATTCCGAAGTGTCATGTATACCTCGAATTCAATTCAAAAGAATGTAAATGCGACACTTCCATGCTAGGAAATAGCGTTTGCAGATATCTCCGCATCGAGGCAATAGGGTTCTAATGCTTCTTAAAACGCGATATCGCATCTCACTTCTATGTTACGTGATAAGATATAATGTTCATTGCGAAGTGTCACGTATACCTCGTATTCACTTCAAGAGAATGTAAATGCGACTACTGCTTGCTAGGAAATAGCGTTTGCAGATGCCTACATATCGTAGCAATAGAGTTCTAATTCTTCTTAAAACGCGATATCGCATCTCATTTCTATGTTTCGTGATAAGATATAAATATTCATTGCGAAGTGTCATGTATTCCTCGCATTTACTACAAAGGAATGAAAATCCGACACTTCGATGCTAGGAAAAAGCGTCTGCAGATATCTCCGCGTCGAGGCAATAGAGTTCTAATGCTTATTAGATCGCGATATCGCATCTCATTTCTATGCTTCATTATAAGATATAATATTCATTGCGAGGTGTCATGTATACCTCGTATTCACATCAAAAGAATGTAAATGCGACTATTCCTTGCCAGGGCATAGCGTTTGCAAATGCCTACGTATCGTAGCAATAGAGTTCTAATGCTTCCTAGATCGCAATATCGCATCACATTTTTATGTTTCGTGATAAGTTATAATATTCATTCCGAAGTGTCATGTAAACCTCGAATTCATTTCAAAAGAATGTAAATGCGACTATTGCTTGCTAGGAAATAACGTTTGCAGATGTCTACGTATCGTAGCAATAGCGTTCTAATGCTACTTCAGTCGCGATATGACACCTCATTCATATGTTTCGTGATAAGGTATAATATTCATTGCGAAGTGTCATGTACACATCGTAATCACTTCAAAAGAATGTAAATGCGACACTTCCATGCTAGGAAATAGCGTTTGCAGATGTCTCCGCATCGAGGCCATAGAGTTCTAATGCTTCTTAAGACGCGATATCGCATCTCACTTATATGATACATGATAAGATATAGTGTTCATTGTGAAGTGTCATGTATACCTCGTATTCACTTCAAAAGAATGTAAATGCGAATCTTCCTTGCTAGGAAATAGCGTTTGCAGATGCCTACGTATCGTAGCAATAGAGTTCTAATGCTGCTTAGATCGCCATATCGCATCTCATTTCTATGTTTCGTGATAAGTTATAATATTCATTCCGAAGTGTCATGTATACCTCGAATTCACTTCAAAAGAATCTAAATGCGACATTTCCATGCTAGGAAATAGCCCTTGCAGATATATCCGCATTGAGGCAATAGAGTCCTAATGCTTCTTAAGACGCGATATCGCATCTCACTTATATGTTACATGATAAGATGTAATGTTCATTGTGAAGTGTCATGTATACCTCGTATTCAAAAGAATGTAAATGCCAGTCTTCCTTGCTAGGAAATAGCGTATTCAGATGTCTAGGTATCGTAGCAATAGAGTTCTAATGCTACTTAAAACGCAATATCGCATCTCATTTCTATGTTTCGTGATAAGATACAATATTCACTGCGAGGTGTCATGTACACCTCGTATTCACTTCAAAAGAATGTAAATGCGACACTTCCTTGCTAGGAAATAGCGTATTCAGATGTCTACGTGTCGTAGCAATAGAGTTCTAATGCTATTTAAATCGCGATATCGCATCTCATTTCTATGTTTCGTGATAAGATATAATATTCATTGCGAAGTGTCACGTATACATCGTATTCACTTCAAAAGAATGTAAGTGCGACACTTCCATGCTATCATATAGCGTCTGCAGATGTCTACGCGTCGAGGCAGTAAGGTTCTAATGCTTCTTAAAACGCGATATCGCATCTCACTTCTATGATTCATGATAAGATATAATATTCATTGCGAAGTGACATGTATACCTCGTATTCACTTCAAAGGAATGTAAATGCGACTATTCCTTGCTAGGAAATAGCGTTTGCAGATGCCTACGTATCGTAGCAATAGACTTCTAATGCTGCTTAGATCGCGATATCGCATCTCATTTCTATGTTTCGTGATAAGTTATAATATTCACTGCGAGGTGTCATGTACACCTCGTATACACTTCAAAAGAATGTAAATGCGACACTTCCTTGCTAGGAAGTAGTGTATTCAGATGTCTACGTATCGTAGCAATAGAGTTCTAATGCTACTTAAATCGCGATATCGCATCTCATTTCTATGTTTCGTTATAAGATATAATATTCATTGCGAATGGTCATGTATACCTTGTATTCACTTCAAAAGAATGTAAATGCGACTATTGCTTGCTAGGAAATAGCGTTTGCAGATGTCTACGTATCGTAGCAATAGCGTTCTAATGCTACTTAAATCGCGATATGACACCTCATTTATATGTTTCGTGATAAGATATAATATTCATTGCGAAGTGTCATGTATACATTGTATTCACTTTATGTCGCCGCATCGAGGCCATAGAGTTCTAGTGCTTCTTAGAACGCGATATCGCATCTCTCTTCTATGTTTCATGATAAAATATAATATTCACTGCGAAGTGTCATGTATACCTCGTATTCTCTCCAAACGAATGTAAATGCGACACTTCCTTGCTAGGAAATGGCGTATTCAGATGTCTACGTATCGTAGCAATAGAGTACTAATGCTACTTAAATCGCGATATCGTATCTCATTTCTATGTTTCGTGATAATATATAATATTCATTGCGAATGGTCATGTATACCTTGTATTCACTTCAAAATAATGTAAATGCGACTATTGCTTGCTAGGAAATAGCGTTTGCAGATGTCTACGTATCGTAGCAATAGCGTTCTAATGCTACTTAAATCGCGATATGACACCTCATTTATATGTTTCGTGTTAAGATATAATATTCATTGCGAAGTGTCATGTATACATCGTATTCACTTCATGTCGCCGCATCGAGGCCATAGAGTTCTAATGCTTCTTAGAACGCGATATCGCATCTCTCTTCTATGCTTCAAGATAAGATATAATATTCATTGCGAAGTGTCATGTACACCTCGTATTCACTACAAAACAATGTAAATGCGACACTTCCATGCTAGGAAATAGCGTCTGCAGATGTCTAGGCGTCGAGACAATAGAGTTCTAATGCTTCTTAAAACGCGATATCGCACCTCACTTCTATGTTTCATGATAAGATATAATATTCATTGCGAAGAGTCATGTATACCTCGTATTCACTTCAAAAGAATGTAAATGCGACTATTCCTTGCTAGGAAATAGCGTTTGCAGATGTCTACGTATCGTAGCAATAGAGTTCTAATGCATCTTAAATCGCGATATCGCATCCCATTTCTATGTTTCGTGATAAGATGTAATATTCATTGCAAATTGTCATGTACACCTCGTATTCACTTCAAAAGAATGTAATTGCGACAACTCCATCCTAGGAAATAACGTCTGCAGATGTCTACGCGTCGAGGCAGTAGAGATCTAATGCTTCTTAAAACGCGATATCGCATCTCACTCCTATGTTTCACGATAGGATATAATATTCATTGCGAAGTGTCATGTATACCTCGTATTCACTTCAAAAGAATGTAAATGCGACTCTTCCTTGCAAGGAAATGGCGTTTGCAGATGCCTACATATCGTAGCAATAGAATTCTAATGCTTCTTAGATCTCGATATCGCATCCCATTTCTATGTTTCGTGATAAGATGTAATATTCATTGCGAAGTGTCATGTACACCTCGTATTCACTACAAAACAATGTAAATGCGACACTTCCATGCTAGGAAATAGCGTCTGCAGACGTCTAGGCGTCGAGGCAATAGAGTTCTAATGCTTCTTAAAACGCGATATCGCATCTCACTTCTATGTTTCATGATAAGATATAATATTCATTGCGAAGTGTCATGTATACCTCGTATTCACTTCAAAAGAATGTAAATGCGACTATTGCTTGCTAGGAAATAGCGTTTGCAGATGTCTACGTATCGTAGCAATAGAGTTCTAATGCTACTTAAATCGCGATATCGTGACTCATTTATATGTTTCGTGATGAGATACAATATTCATAGTGAAGTGTCATGTATACCTCGTATTCACTTCAAAAGAATGTAAATGCGACGTTTGCATCCTTGGGAATATCGTTTGCAGATGTCTACTTATCGTAGCGAAAGATTCCTAATGCTTCTTAAAACGAGATGTCGCATTTCATTTCTATGTTTCGTGATAAGATATAATATTCATTGCGAAATGTCACGTGTACCTCGTATTCACTCCAAACGAATGCAAATGCAACACTTCCTTGCTAGGAAATAGCGTCTGCAGATGTCTACGCGTCGAGGCAATAGAGATCTAATGCTTCTTAAAACGCGATATCGCATCTCATTTCTATGTTTGGTGATAAGGTATAATATTCATTGCGAAGTGTAATGTATACCTCGTATTCACTTCAAAAGAATGTAAATGCGACATTTCCATGCTAGGAAATAGCGTTTGCAGATATCTTCGCATCGAGGCAATAGGGTACTAGTGCTTCTTAATGCGCGATATCGCATCTTACTTCTATGTTACATGATAAGATATAATGTTCAGAGCGAAGTGCTCTGTATACCTCGTATTCACTTCAAAAGAATGTAAATGCGAATCTTCCTTGCTAGGAAATAGCGTTTGCAGATGTCTACGTATCGTAGCAATAGAGTTCTAATACTACTTAAATCGCGATATCGCATCTCATTTCTATATTTCGTGATAAGATATAATATTCATTGCGAAGTGTCACGTATACCTCGTATTCACTTCAAAAGAATGTAAATGCGACGCTTGCATCCTTGGGAATATCGTTTGCAGATGTCTACGTATCGTAGCAAAAGAGTCCTAATGCTTCTTAAAACGAGATGTCGCATTTCATTTCTATGTTTCGTGCTAAGATATAATATTCATTGCGAAATGTCACGTATACCTCGTATTCACTACCAAACGAATGTAAATGCGACACTTCCATGCTAGGAAATAGCGTTTGCAGATGTCTCCGCATCGAGGCCATAGAGTTCTAATGCTTCTTAAAACGCGATATCGCATCTCTCTCCTATGTTACATGATAAGATATAATATTCATTACGAAGTGTCATGTATACCTCGTATTCACTTCAAAAGAATGTAAATGCGACTCTTGCTTACAAGGAAATAGCGTTTGCAGATGCCTACATATCGTAGCAATAGAATTCTAATGCTTCTTAGATTGCGATATCGCATCTCATTTCTATGTTTCGTGATAAGTTATAATATTCATTCCGAAGTGTCATGTATACCTCGAATTCACTTCAAAAGAATGTAAATGCGACACTTCCATGCTAGGAAATAGCGTTTGCAGATATCTCCGCATCGGGGCAATAGCGTTCTAATGCTTCTTAAAACGCGATATCGCATCTCACTTCTATGTTACGTGATAAGATATAATGTTCATTGCGAAGTGTCACGTATACCTCGTATTCAAAAGAATGTAAATGCCAGTCTTCCTTGCTAGGAAATAGCGTATTCAGATGTCTAGGTATCGTAGCAATAGAGTTCTAATGCTACTTAAAACGCAATATCGCATCTCATTTCTATGTTTCGTGATAAGATATAATATTCATTGCGAAGTGTCACGTATACATCGTATTCACTTCAAAAGAATGTAAGTGCGACACTTCCATGCTATCATATAGCGTCTGCAGATGTCTACGCGTCGAGGCAGTAAGGTTCTAATGCTTCTTAAAACGCGATATCGCATCTCACTTCTATGATTCATGATAAGATATAATATTCATTGCGAAGTGACATGTATACCTCGTATTCACTTCAAAGGAATGTAAATGCGACTATTCCTTGCTAGGAAATAGCGTTTGCAGATGCCTACGTATCGTAGCAATAGACTTCTAATGCTGCTTAGATCGCGATATCGCATCTCATTTCTATGATTCGTGATAAGTTATAATATTCACTGCGAGGTGTCATGTACACCTCGTATACACTTCAAAAGAATGTAAATGCGACACTTCCTTGCTAGGAAGTAGTGTATTCAGATGTCTACGTATCGTAGCAATAGAGTTCTAATGCTACTTAAATCGCGATATCGCATCTCATTTCTATGTTTCGTTATAAGATATAATATTCATTGCGAATGGTCATGTATACCTTGTATTCACTTCAAAAGAATGTAAATGCGACTATTGCTTGCTAGGAAATAGCGTTTGCAGATGTCTACGTATCGTAGCAATAGCGTTCTAATGCTACTTAAATCGCGATATGACACCTCAGTTATATGTTTCGTGATAAGATATAATATTCATTGCGAAGTGTCATGTATACATTGTATTCACTTTATGTCGCCGCATCGAGGCCATAGAGTTCTAGTGCTTCTTAGAACGCGATATCGCATCTCTCTTCTATGTTTCATGATAAAATATAATATTCACTGCGAAGTGTCATGTATACCTCGTATTCTCTCCAAACGAATGTAAATGCGACACTTCCTTGCTAGGAAATGGCGTATTCAGATGTCTACGTATCGTAGCAATAGAGTACTAATGCTACTTAAATCGCGATATCGTATCTCATTTCTATGCTTCGTGATAAGATATAATATTCATTGCGAATGGTCATGTATACCTTGTATTCACTTCAAAATAATGTAAATGCGACTATTGCTTGCTAGGAAATAGCGTTTGCAGATGTCTACGTATCGTAGCAATAGCGTTCTAATGCTACTTAAATCGCGATATGACACCTCATTTATATGTTTCGTGTTAAGATATAATATTCATTGCGAAGTGTCATGTATACATCGTATTCACTTCATGTCGCCGCATCGAGGCCATAGAGTTCTAATGCTTCTTAGAACGCGATATCGCATCTCTCTTCTATGCTTCAAGATAAGATATAATATTCATTGCGAAGTGTCATGTACACCTCGTATTCACTACAAAACAATGTAAATGCGACACTTCCATGCTAGGAAATAGCGTCTGCAGATGTCTAGGCGTCGAGGTAATAGAGTTCTAATGCTTCTTAAAACGCGATATCGCATCTCACTTCTATGTTTCATGATAAGATATAATATTCATTGCAAAGTGTCATGTATACATCGTATTCACTTCAAAAGAATGTAAATGCGACTATTCCTTGCTAGGAAATAGCGTTTGCAGATGTCTACGTATCGTAGCAATAGAGTTCTAATGCATCTTAAATCGCGATATCGCATCCCATTTCTATGTTTCGTGATAAGATGTAATATTCATTGCGAAGTGTCATGTACACCTCGTATTCACTACAAAACAATGTAAATGCGACACTTCCATGCTAGGAAATAGCGCCTGCAGATGTCTAGGCGTCGAGGCAATAGAGTTCTAATGCTTCTTAAAACGCGATATCGCACCTCACTTCTATGTTTCATGATAAGATATAATATTCATTGCGAAGAGTCATGTATACCTCGTATTCACTTCAAAAGAATGTAAATGCGACTATTCCTTGCTAGGAAATAGCGTTTGCAGATGTCTACGTATCGTAGCAATAGAGTTCTAATGCATCTTAAATCGCGATATCGCATCCCATTTCTATGTTTCGTGATAAGATGTAATATTCATTGCAAATTGTCATGTACACCTCGTGTTCACTTCAAAAGAATGTAATTGCGACAACTCCATCCTAGGAAATAACGTCTGCAGATGTCTACGCGTCGAGGCAGTAGAGATCTAATGCTTCTTAAAACGCGATATCGCATCTCACTCCTATGTTTCACGATAGGATATAATATTCATTGCGAAGTGTCATGTATACCTCGTATTCACTTCAAAAGAATGTAAATGCGACTCTTCCTTGCAAGGAAATGGCGTTTGCAGGTGCCTACATATCGTAGCAATAGAATTCTAATGCTTCTTAGATCTCGATATCGCATCCCATTTTTATGTTTCGTGATAAGATGTAATATTCATTGCGAAGTGTCATGTACACCTCGTATTCACTACAAAACAATGTAAATGCGACACTTCCATGCTAGGAAATAGCGTCTGCAGACGTCTAGGCGTCGAGGCAATAGAGTTCTAATGCTTCTTAAAACGCGATATCGCATCTCACTTCTATGTTTCATGATAAGATATAGTATTCATTGCGAAGTGTCATGTATACCTCGTATTCACTTCAAAAGAATGTAAATGCGACTATTGCTTGCTAGGAAATAGCGTTTGCAGATGTCTACGTATCGTAGCAATAGAGTTCTAATGCTACTTAAATCGCGATATCGTGACTCATTTATATGTTTCGTGATGAGATACAATATTCATAGTGAAGTGTCATGTATACCTCGTATTCACTTCAAAAGAATGTAAATGCGACGTTTGCATCCTTGGGAATATCGTTTGCAGATGTCTACTTATCGTAGCGAAAGATCCCTAATGCTTCTTAAAACGAGTTGTCGCATTTCATTTCTATGTTTCGTGATAAGATATAATATTCATTGCGAAATGTCACGTGTACCTCGTATTCACTCCAAACGAATGCAAATGCAACACTTCCTTGCTAGGAAATAGCGTCTGCAGATGTCTACGCGTCGAGGCAATAGAGATCTAATGCTTCTTAAAACGCGATATCGCATCTCATTTCTATGTTTGGTGATAAGGTATAATATTCATTGCGAAGTGTAATGTATACCTCGTATTCACTTCAAAAGAATGTAAATGCGACATTTCCATGCTAGGAAATAGCGTTTGCAGATATCTTCGCATCGAGGCAATAGGGTACTAGTGCTTCTTAATGCGCGATATCGCATCTTACTTCTATGTTACATGATAAGATATAATGTTCAGAGCGAAGTGCTCTGTATACCTCGTATTCACTTCAAAAGAATGTAAATGCGAATCTTCCTTGCTAGGAAATAGCGTTTGCAGATGTCTACGTATCGTAGCAATAGAGTTCTAATACTACTTAAATCGCGATATCGTATCTCATTTCTATATTTCGTGATAAGATATAATATTCATTGCGAAGTGTCACGTATACCTCGTATTCACTTCAAAAGAATGTAAATGCGACGCTTGCATCCTTGGGAATATCGTTTGCAGATGTCTACGTATCGTAGCAAAAGAGTCCTAATGCTTCTTAAAACGAGATGTCGCATTTCATTACTATGTTACATGATAAGATATAATATTCATTACGAAGTGTCATGTATACCTCGTATTCACTTCAAAAGAATGTAAATGCGACTCTTGCTTACAAGGAAATAGCGTTTGCAGATGCCTACATATCGTAGCAATAGAATTCTAATGCTTCTTAGATCGCGATATCGCATCTCATTTCTATGTTTCGTGATAAGTTATAATATTCATTCCGAAGTGTCATGTATACCTCGAATTCACTTCAAAAGAATGTAAATGCGACACTTCCATGCTAGGAAATAGCGTTTGCAGATATCTCCGCATCGAGGCAATAGGGTTCTAATGCTTCTTAAAACGCGATATCGCATCTCACTTCTATGTTACGTGATAAGATATAATGTTCATTGCGAAGTGTCACGTATACCTCGTATTCACTTCAAGAGAATGTAAATGCGACTACTGCTTGCTAGGAAATAGCGTTTGCAGATGCCTACATATCGTAGCAATAGAATTCTAATGCTTCTTAGATCGCGATATCGCATCTCATTTCTATGTTTCGTGATAAGTTATAATATTCATTCCGAAGTGTCATGTATACCTCGTATTCACTTCAAAGGAATGTAAATGCGAATCTTCCTTGCTAGGAAATAGCGTATTCAGATGTCTACGTATCGTAGCAATAGAGTTCTAATTCTTCTTAAAACGCGATATCGCATCTCATTTCTATGTTTCGTGATAAGATATAAATATTCATTGCGAAGTGTCATGTATTCCTCGCATTTACTACAAAGGAATGAAAATCCGACACTTCCATGCTAGGAAAAAGCGTCTGCAGATGTCTACGCGTCGAGGCAATAGAGTTCTAATGCTTATTAGATCGCGATATCGCATCTCATTTCTATGCTTCATTATAAGATATAATATTCATTGCGAGGTGTCATGTATACCTCGTATTCACATCAAAAGAATGTAAATGCGACTATTCCTTGCCAGGGCATAGCGTTTGCAAATGCCTACGTATCGTAGCAATAGAGTTCTAATGCTTCTTAGATCGCAATATCGCATCACATTTTTATGTTTCGTGATAAGTTATAATATTCATTCCGAAGTGTCATGTAAACCTCGAATTCATTTCAAAAGAATGTAAATGCGACTATTGCTTGCTAGGAAATAGCGTTTGCAGATGTCTACGTATCGTAGCAATAGCGTTCTAATGCTACTTCAGTCGCGATATGACACCTCATTCATATGTTTCGTGATAAGGTATAATATTCATTGCGAAGTGTCATGTACACATCGTAATCACTTCAAAAGAATGTAAATGCGACACTTCCATGCTAGGAAATAGCGTTTGCAGATGTCTCCGCATCGAGGCCATAGAGTTCTAATGCTTCTTAAGACGCGATATCGCATCTCACTTATATGTTACATGATAAGATATAATGTTCATTGTGAAGTGTCATGTATACCTCGTATTCACTTCAAAAGAATGTAAATGCGAATCTTCCTTGCTAGGAAATAGCGTTTGCAGATGCCTACGTATCGTAGCAATAGAGTTCTAATGCTTCTTAGATCGCGACATCGCATCTCCTTTTTATGTTTCGAGATAAGTTATAATATTCATTCCGAAGTGTCATGTAAACCTCGAATTTATTTCAAAAGAATCTAAATGCGACTATTGCTTGCTAGGAAATAGCGTTTGCAGATATCTCCACATCGAGGCTATAGGTTTCTAATGCTTCTTAAGACGCGATATCGTATCTCACTTATATGTTACATGATAAGATATAATGTCCATTGTGAAGCGTCATGTATACCTCGTATTCACTTCAAAAGAATGTAAATGCGACTACTGCTTGCTAGGAAATAGCGTTTGCAGATGTCTACGTATCGTAGCAATAGAGTTCTAGTGCTACTTAAATCGCGATATCGCATCCCACTTATATGTTTCGTGATAAGATATAATAATCATTGCGAAGTGTCATGTATACCTCGAATTCACTTCAAAAGAATCTAAATGCGACACTTCCATGCTAGGAAATAGCCCTTGCAGATATATCCGCATTGAGGCAATAGAGTCCTAATGCTTCTTAAGACGCGATATCGCATCTCACTTATATGTTACATGATAGGATATAATGTTCATTGTGAAGTGTCATGTATACCTCGTATTCAAACGAATGTAAATGCCAGTCTTCCTTGCTAGGACATAGCGTATTCAGATGTCTAGGTATCGTAGCAATAGGGTTCTAATGCTACTTAAATCGCGATATCGCATCTCACTTATATGTTTCATGATAAGTTATAATATTCATTCCGAAGTGTCATGTATACGTCGAATTCACTTCAAAGGAATCTAAATGCGACATTTCCATGCTAGGAAATAGCCCTTGCAGATATCTCCGCTTTGAGGCAATAGAGTCCTAATGCATCTTAAAACGAGATGTCGCATTTCATTTCTATGTTTCGTGATAAGATATAATATTCATTGCGAAGTGTCATGCATACCTCCTATTCACTCCAAACGAATGTAAATGCGACACTTGCTTGCTAGGAAATAGCGTCTGCAGATGCCTACGCATCGAGGCAATAGAGTTCTAATGTTTCTTAAAAGGCGATATCGCATCTCACTTCTATGTTTCATTATAAGATATAATATTCATCGCGAAGTGTCATGTATACCTCGTATTCACTTCAAAAGAATGTAAATGCGACTATTCCTTGCGTTGACATCTGCAAACGCTATTTCCTAGCAAGCAACAGTCGCATTTACATTCTTTTGAAGTGAATACGAGGTATACATGACACTTCGCAATGAATATTATATCTTATCACGAAGCATAGAAATGAGATGCGATATCGCGTTTTGTGAGGCATTAGAACACTATTGCTACGAAACGTAGACATCTGCAAGCGCTATTTCCTTGCAAGGAAGATTCGCATTTACATTCTTTTGAAGAGAATACGAGGTATACATGACAATTCGCAATGAATATTATATCTTATCATGAAACATAGATGTGAGATGCGATATCGCGTGTTAAGAAGCATTAGAACTATATTGCCTCGACGCATAGACATCAGCAGACGCTATTTCCTAGCATGGAAGTGTCGCATTTACATTCTTTTGAAGTGAATACGAGGTATACATGACACTTCGCGATAAATATTATATCTTATCACGAAACATATAAATGAGATGCGATATCGCGATTTAAGTAGCATTAGAACTCCATTGCTACGATACGTAGACATCAGAATACGCTATTTCCTAGCAAGGAAGTGTCGCATTTACATTCGTTTGGAGCGAATACGAGGTATACATGACACTTCGCAATGAATATTATATCTTATCATGAAGCATAGAAATGAGATGCGATATCGCGTTTCGAGAAGCACTACAACTCTATTGCTACGATACGTAGGCATCTGCAAACGCTATTTCCTAGCAAGGAATAGTCGCATTTACATTCTTTAGAAGTGAATACGAGGTATACATGACACTTCGCAATGTATATTATATCTTATCACGATATATAGAAATGTGATGCGATATCGCGATTTAAGTAGCATTAGAAATCTATTGCTACGATTCGTAGACTTCTGAATACGCTATTTCCTAGCAAGGAAGTGTCGCATATACATTCGTTTGGAGTGAACACGAGGTATACATGACACCTTGCAATGAATATTATATCTTATCATGAAGCATAGAAATGAGATGCTATATCGCGTTCTGAGAAGCACTGCAACTCTATTGCTACGATACGTAGGCATCTGCAAACGCTATTTTCGAGCAAGGAAGATTCGCATTTACATTCTTTTGAAGTGAATACGCGGTATACATGACACTTCGCAATGAATATTATATCTTATCATGAAACATAGAAGAGAGATGCGGTATAGCGTTTTAAGAAGCATTGGAACTCTATGGCCTCGATGCGGACAAATCTGCAGACGCTATTTCCTAGCATGGAAGTGTCGCGCTTACATTCTTTTGAAGTGAATACGAGGTATACATGAAACTTCGCAATGAATATTATATCTTATCACGAAGCATAGAAATGAGATGCGACATCGCGTTTTGAGAGGCATCAGAACACTATTGCTACGAAACGTAGACATCTGCAAGCGCTATTTCCTTGCAAGGAAGATTCGCATTTACATTCTTTTGAAGAGAATACGAGGTATACATGACAATTCGCAATGAATATTATATCTTATCATGAAACATAGATGTGAGATGCGATATCGCGTTTTAAGAAGCATTAGAACTCTATTGCCTCGACGCCTAGACATCTGCAGACACTATTTCCTAGCATGGAAGTGTCGCATTTACATTCTTTTGAAGTGAATACGAGGTGTACATGACACTTCGCAATGAATATTATATCTTATCAGAAAACATAGAAATGAGATGCGATATCGCGTTTTGAGAAGCATTAGAATTCTATTGCTACGATACGTAGACATCTGCAAACGCTATTTCCTAGCAAGCAATAGTCGCACTTACATTCGTTTGGAGAGAATGCGAGGTATACATGACACTTCACAATGAATATTATATCTTATCATGAAACATAGAAGAGAGATGCGGTATCGCGTTTTAAGAAGCATTAGAACTCTATGGCCTCGATGCGGACACATCTGCAGACGCTATTTCCTAGCATGGAAGTGTCGCGCTTACATTGTTTTGAAGTGAATACGAGGTATACATGACGCTTCGCAATGAATATTATATCTTATCACGAAGCATCGAAATGAGATGCGATATCGCGTTTTGAGAGGCATTAGAACACTATTGCTACGAAACGTAGACATCTGCAAGCGCTATTTCCTTGCAAGGAAGATTCGCATTTACATTCTTTTGAAGAGAATACGAGGTATACATGACAATTCGCAATGAATATTATATCTTATCATGAAACATAGATGTGAGATGCGATATCGCGTTTTAAGAAGCATTAGAACCCTATTGGCTCGACGCACAGACATCTGCAGACGCTATTTCCTAGCATGGAAGTGTCGCATTTACATTCTTTTGAAGTGAATACGAGGTATACATGACACTCCGCAATGAATATTATATCTTACCATGAAACATAGAAGTGAGATGCGATATCGCGTTTTAAGAAGCATTAGAAATCTATTGCTACGATACGTAGAGATCTGAATAAGCTATTTCCTAGCAAGGAAGTGTTGCATTTACATTCGTTTGGAGAGAATACGAGGTATACATGACACTTCGCAATGATTATTATATCTTATCACCAAACATATAAGTGGGATGCGATATCGCGATTTAAGTAGCATTAGAACGCTATTGCTACGATACGTAGACATCTGCAAACGCTATTTCCATGCAAGCAATAGTCGCACTTACATTCTTTTGAAGCGAATTCGAGGTTTACATGACACTTCGGAATCAATATTATAACTTATCATGAAACATAGAAGAGAGATGCGATATCGCGTTTTAAGAAGCATTAGAACTTTATGGCATCGATGCGGAGACATCAACAAACGCTATTTCCTAGCATGGAAGTGTCGCACTTACATTCTTTTGAAGTGAATACGAGGTATACATGACACTTCGCAATGAATATTATATCTCATCACGAAGCATAGAAATGAGATGCGATATCGCGTTTTGAGAGACATTAGAACGCTATTGCTAGGATACGTAGACATCTGCAAACGCTATTTCCTAGCATGGAAGTGTCGCATTTACATTCGTTTGGAGTGAATAGGAGGTACGCATGACACTTCGCAATGAATATTATATCTTATCACGAAACATAGAAATGAAATGCGACATCTCGTTTTAAGATGCATTAGGACTCTATAGCCTCGATGTGGAGATATCTGTAAGGGCTATATCCAAGCATGGAAATGTCGCATTTAGATTCTTTTGAAGTGAATTCGAGGTATACATGACACTTCGGAATGAATATTATAACTTATCACGAAACATAGAAATGAGATGCGATATCGCGAGCTAAGCAGCATTATAACACTATTGCTACGATACGTAGGCATCTGCAAACGCTATTTCCTAGCAGCGAATAGTCGCATTTACATTCTTTTGAAGTGAATAGGAGGTATACATGACACTTCGCAATGAATATTATATCATATCATGAATCATAGAAGTGAGATGCGATATCGCGTTTTAAGAAGCATTAGAACCTTATTGCCTCGACGCGTAGACATCTGCAGACGCTATTTCCTGGCATGGAAGTGTCGCATTTACATTCTTTTGAAGCGAATGCGAGGTATACATGACACTTCGCAGTGAATATTATATGTTACCACGAAGCATAGAAATGAGATGCGATATCGCGTTTTGAGAAGCATTAGAATCCTATTGCTTCCATGCGGAGATATCTGCAAACGCTATTTCCTAGCATGGAAGTGTCGCACCTTCATTCTTTTGAAGTGAATACGAGGTTTACATGACATTTCGCAATGAATATTATATCTTATCACGAAACATAGAAGAGTGATGCGATATCGCGTTTTAAGTAGCATTAGAACTCTATTGCTACGATACGTAGACATCTGCAAACGCTATTTCCGAGCAAGGAAGATTCGCGTTTACATTCTTTTGAAGTGAATACGAAGTATACATGACACTTCGCAAAGAACATTATATCTTATCACGAAACATAGAAGAGTGATGCGATATCGCGTTTTAAGTAGCATTAGAACTCTATTGCTACGATACTTCGCAATGAATATTATATCTTATCATGAAACATAGAAGTGAGATGCGATATCGCATTTTAAGATGCATTAGAACTCCAGTGCTACGATACGTGGACATCTGAATACGCCATTTCCTAGCAAGGAAGTGTCGCATTTACATTCGTTTGGAGTGAATGCGAGGTATACATGACACTTCGCAATGAATATTATATCTTATCATGAAACATGGAAGAGAGATGCGATATCGCGTTTTAAGAAGCATTAGAAATCTATGGCCTCGATGCGGAGACATCTGCAAACGCTATTTCCAAGCATGGAAGTGTCGCACTTACATTCTTTTGAAGTGAATACGAGGTATACATGACACTTCGCAATGCATATTATATCTTATCACGAAACATATAAATGAGATGTGATATCGCCATTTAAGTAGCATTAGAACGCTATTGCTACGATACGTAGACATCTCTCCAAATGCTATTTCCTAGCAAACAATAGTCGCATTTACGTTCTTTTGAAGTGAATACGAGGTATACATGACACTTCGCAATGAATATTATATCTTATCATGAAGCATAGAAGTGAGATGCGATATCGCGTTTTGAGAAGCATTAGAACTCCTTTGCCACGATACGTAGACATCTGCAAACTCTATTTGCTAGCAAGGAATAGTCGCATTTACATTCTTTTGAAGTGAATACGAGGTATACATGACACTTCGCAATGAATAGTATATCTTATCATGAAACATAGAAGTGTGATGCGATATCGCATTTTAAGAAGCATTCGAACTCTATTGCTCCCACGATTAGGCATCTGCAGACGTTATTTCCTAGCATGGAAGTGTCGCATTTACATTCTCTTGAAGTGAATACGAGGTGTACATGACACTTCGCAATGAATATTATATCTTATCACGAAACGTAGAAATGAGTTGCGATATCGCGATTTAAGTAGCATTAGAACTCTATTGCTACGATACGTGGACATCTGAATGCGCTATTTCCTAGCAAGGAAGTGTCGCATTTACATTCGTTTGGAGTGAATGCGAGGTATACATGACACTTCGCAATGAATATTATATCTTATCATGAAGCATAGAAATGAGATGCGATATCGCGTTTTGAGAAACATTAAAACTCCATTCCTACGATACGTAGACATCTGCAAACGCTATTTCCTAGCAAGCAATAGTCGCATTTACATTCTTTTGAAGAGAATACGAGGTGTACATAACACTTAGCAATGAATATTATATCTTATCACGAAACATAGAAATGAGATGCGATATCGCGATTTAAGTAGCATTAGATCTCTATTGCTACGATACGTAGACATCTGCAAACGCTATTTCCTAGCAAGGAATAGTCGCATTTACATTCTTTTGAAGTGAATACGAGGTATACATGACACTTCGCAATGAATATTATATCTTATCATGAAACATAGAAAAGAGATGCGACATCGCGCTATATGAAGCATTATAACACTATGGCTACGATACGTAGACATTTGCAAACGCTATTTCCTAGCATGGAAGTGTCGCATTTACATTCTTTTGATACGAATACGAGGTATACATAGCTCTTCGCAATGAATATTATATCTTATCATGTAACATAGAAATGAGATGCGATATCGCGATATATGAAGCATTATAACTCTATTGCTTCGATACGTAGACATCTGCAAGCGCTGTTTCCAAGCAAGGAAGTGTCGCATTTACATTCATTTGAAGTGTGTCCGAGGTATGCATGACACTTCGCAATGAATATTGTATCTAATCATGAAACATAGAAATGAGATGCGATATCCCGTCTTAAAAAGCATGAGAACTCTAATGCTGCGATACGTTGCCATCTGCAAACGCTATTTCCCAGCAAGAAAGTGTCACATTTACATTCGTTTCAAGTGAATACGAGGTATACATATCACTCCACAATGAATGTTATACCTTATCACGAAACATAGAAATGAGATGCGATATCGAGAAATAAGAAGCATTAGAACTCTATTGCTTCGATACGGAGAAATCTGCAAACGCTACTTCCTAGCAAGGAAGTGAGGCATTTACATTCTTTTGAAGTGTAGACGAGAATACATGACACTTCGCAATGAATATTATACCTTATCGTGAAACACAGAAGTGAGCTGCGATATCGGGTTTTAACAAGCATTAGTACTCTATTGCTACCATACGTAGACATCTGCAAACGCTATTTCCAAACAAGGGAGTGTCGCATTTACACTCTTTTGAACGGAATACGAGTTATGCATGACACTTCGCAATGAACATTATATCTTATCACGAAACATAGAAATGAAATGCGATATCGCGATTTAAGATGCATTAGAACTCTATTGCTTCGATACGTCGACATCTGCAAACGCTATTTCCAAGCAAGGGAGTGTCGCACTTACATTCATTTGAAGAGTATGCGAGGAATACATAACACGTCGCAATGAATACTATAACTTATCATGAAACATAGAAATGAAATGCGATATCGCGGTTTAAGAAGCTTTAGAACTCTATAGCTTCGATACGTAGACATCTGCAAACGCTACTTCCTAACAAGCAAGTGTCGCATTTACATTCATTTGAAGTGTATGCGAGGTATAAGTGACACTTCGCAATGAATATTGTATCTTATCATGGAACATAGAAAAGAGATGCGATATCGCGTTTTAAGAAGTGTCAGAACACTATCTCTACGATACGAAGACATCTGCAAACGCCATTTCCTAGCAAGGAAGTGTCGCATTTACATTCTTTTGATGTGAATACGAGGTATACATGTCACTTCGGAAAGGATATTATCGTTTCTTAAGAAGCTTTAGAACTCTATTGCTTTGATACGTAGACATTTGCAAACGCTATTACCTAGCAAGGAAGTCTTTAGATTCTTTAGATGTGAATACGAGGAATACATGAAACTTCGCAATAAATATTATTTCTTTACCATGAAAAATAGAAATGGGATGCAATATCGCGTTTTAAGAAGCATTAGATCTCTATTGCTACGATACGTAGACATATGCAAACGCTATTTCCTAACACGGAAGTGTCGCACTTACATTCTTTTGAAGTGAATACGAGGTATACATGACATTTCGCAATGGATATTATGTCTTATCATGAAACATAAAAATAAGATGCGACACCACGTTTTAAGAAGTTCTAGAACTCTATTGCTTCGATACGTGGACATCTGCAAACGCTATTTCCTAGCGCGGAAGTGTCGCATTCACATTCCTTTGAAGTGAAGACGAGATATACATGACACTTCGCAATGAATATTGTATCTTATCATGAAACATAAGAATGTGGTTCTATATCGCGTTCTGAGAAGCATTAGAACTCTATTGCTAATATACGTAGACATCTGCTAACGCTATTTCCTAGGATGGAAGTGTAGCATTGACATTCTTTTGAAGTGAATACGAGGTATACAAGACACTTCGCAATGAATATTATATCTTATCATGAAACATAGATGTGAGATGCGATATCGCGTTCTAAGAATCACTAGAACACTATTGCTACGATACGTAGACATCTGCGAACGCTATTTCGTAGCATGGAAGTGTCGCATTTACGTTCCATTGAAGTGAATACGAGGTATGCGTGACACTTCGCAATGGACATTATATCTTATCATGAAACATAGAAATGAGGTGCGACATCTCGTTTTAAGAAGTATTAGAACTCTATTCTTACGATACGTGGTCATTTGAAAACGCTATTTCCTAGCAAGGAAGTGTCGCATTTACATCCTTTTGAAGTGAATACGAGGTATACATGACATTTCGCAATGAATATTATATCTTATCATGAAACATAGAAATGAGATGCGATATCGCGTTTTAAGAAACATTAGAACTCTATTGCTTCGATACGTAGACATCTGGAAACGTAATTTCCTAGAAAGGAAGTGTCGCATTTACATTCTCTTGAGAGGAATACGATGTATACATGACACTTCGAAATGAATATTATATCTTATTATGAAACTTAGAAATGAGATGCGATATGGCGTTTCAAGAAGCATTAGAGCTCTATTTCTTCGATACGTAGATATCTGCAAACCTTATTTCCTAGCAAGGAAGTGTCGCATTTACATTTTTTTGAGGCGAATACGAGGTATCTCGTCCGGTGAAACTATTTTCCGTTGCTCCGGAGGCTTTACGACACGAGCCTATTTTTCGGTAATTCGGTCCGCGGAAACGCGTTAAGACCGGGTCCGACAATTTCGGCTGACGCGACACTAGCGAAAACACTCGCGATAATAAGGGAATGACCCTATCTTTCGATGACTTCTCTCTCGATTTGTACGTAGAAACGGCGTGGAGGATCTTTCGCTGGGATCGTAGCGGACTTCGTTCTGTTGGCTGCTACGGAAATATCGATCAGTCGCCAGCGAAGAGGAGGACGGCGGTCGGAATTCAGCGATGATGCTGAATGTGGCAGAATCGGCGCGATGCGACGTGGTGTCTGGATCGGAAGCGTCGACGGTCGCTTCGGAATGCGGCGTCTGGGCTGGTGCGAAGGCAGGTCGCTGGTATACGAGGACTCTCGGAACGCCCTCCAAATATTCACGCACAAGTGATCGTATGAAATTCTTCCTACTCGCACGTCGCGTTTTTCGCAAACCTGAAGCACGATTCATTCACCAGTTTCTCCTGTAGTTTCGACTAAGATCTGAAGGATAAGCGGCGGTCTCAACCTCACAAAGCCGATTTCTATACTCCTTCAATTTGATGAAGATCAACACCAGTTGTATGGAAGAACCCGTGGAAGAATTCGTAGTTAAATGTAATGTAAAGGTAGAACTAGTATTATAAACACTTGATAAAATTAATGGATGTGGAAATCGTAGACTTGCTAAAAGAACTTGTACTTGGATATAGTAAAAGTAAAAATAAAATATATTCTAGGTTTAAAGTATATAAGAACTGGAATTATTCTAAGTCTAAGACTAAGTTAAAATGGAAATAAAAATACGATGCCTGAACCCCACATTGAGGTGGCTAACGATCTAGAACTATAGGTTTCGACTCCTCGGTAGGAGATCTCGAGTCAGAGTGTGTGCTCTGGAGACGCGTCTCTGACCTCCTCGGTTCGCGGAGCGCTACGGTTGCGGACGCTCGTGGTAGGGAGATTGTGGTCCCGCGAGTGGGGGACTCGCGTCTCGAGGCGGAGAGCGCGCGGTATAGCGAGGGGGGACCCGCGGCGCGTGGCGGGGCTAGCATCTTACTTAGTGTAACTTAGATCTAGGAATTCTTATATATGCGTCATGATATGGTATGTATATCCTAGCTTAGAAGTAATATATAGGTTCTAGCAGATCCTGTTCCCGGAATTGGAAAAGACCCCATTCAGGTGATGGGCTGCGGCTACGTCTTCCTGCAGGACGGAATCCTCGGTGCGAGGGAGATAGGGCTGCCAGTCCTTGGTGCGGGCGAGACAGATATACTCGGTGGTGCGAGTGAAGCAGCGGAACTCGGTGTGAGTGAGCGCGTGCAGGTATGCTGGTTCTGCAGGCGAGTTTGGCTGGCTGCATGCGTCCTGGGGTTGATGCTGGGGGGTGCGAGGAGGTTGATGGGTGGCAGGCGGTACGCCTGACGTCACAAAATGCGACACTTCCTTTCTAGGACATTACGTCCCCAGATATCTCTGTATCGAAGCTATAGAGTTCTAATTCTCCTTAAAACGTGACATCGCACCTCATCTCTATGTCTCATGATAAGATATAATATTCATTGCGAGGTGTTATGTATTCCTCGTCTACACTTCAAATGAATGTAAATGCAACACTTCCTTGCTAGGAAATAGCGCTTGCAGATGTTTACGTATCGAAACAATTGAGTTCTAATGCTACTTATATCGCGATATCGCATCTCATTTCTATGTTTCATGATAAGATATAATATTCATTGCGAAGTGTCGTGTATACCTCGTACTCACTTCAAAAGAATGTAGGTGCGACACTTCCATGCTAAGAAATAGCGTTTGCAGATGCCTCCGCATCGAGGCTATAGAATTCTAATGCTTTTTAAAACGCGATATCGCATCCCTCTTCTACGTTTCATGATAAGATATAATATTCATTGCGAATTGTCATGTATACCTCGTATTCACTTCAAAAGAATGTAGGAGAGACATTTCCTTGCTAGGAAATAGCGTCCCCAGATATCTACGCATCGTAGCAATAGATTTCTAATGCTTCTTAAAAAGCGATATCGTATCTCACTTCTACGTTTCATTATAAGATATAATATTTATTGCGAAGTGTCATGTATACCTCGTATTCACTTCGAAAGAATTTAAATGCGACTATTCCTTGCTATGGAATAGCGTTTGCAGATGTTTACGTATCGTAGCAATAGAATTCTTATGCTGCTTAAATCGCGATATCGCATCTCATTTCTATGTTTCATGATAAGGTATAATATTCATTGCGAAGTGTCATGTATACCTCCTATTCACTTCAAAGGAATGTAAATGCGACACTTCCTTGCTAGGAATTAGCGTTTCCAGATGTCTACGTATCGTAACAGTAGAGTTCTAGTGCTTCTTAAAACGCGATATCGCATCTCACTCCTATGTTTCAGGGTAAGGTATAATATTCCTTGCGGAGTGTCATGTATACCTCGTATTCACTTCAAAAGAAAGTAAATGCGACACTACCTAGCAAGGAAATGCTTTTTCAGATGTCTACGAACCGAAGCAATAGAGTTCTAATGCTTCATTAAACGCGATATCGCATCTCATTTCTATGTTTCACGATAAGACACAATATCAATTGCGAAATGTGATGTATACCTCGTATTCGCTTCAAAAGAATGTAAATCCGACACTTACTTGCTAGGAAATAGCGTTTGCAGATGTCTACGCGTCGAGGCAATAGATTTCAAATGCTTCTTAAAACGCGATATCGCATCTCACTTCTACGTTTCAAGATAGGATATAATATTCATTGCGAAGTGTCATGTATACCTCGTGTTCACTTCAAAAGAATGTAAATGCGACTATTCCTTGCTAGGTAATAGCGTTTGCAGATGCCTACGTATCGTAGAAATAGAGTTCTAATGCTTCTTAGATCGCGATATCGCATCTCATTTCTATGCTTCATGATAAGATATAATATTCATTGCGAAGTGTCAAGTATACCTCGTATTCACTCCAAACGAATGTAAATGCGACACTTCCTTGCTAGGAAATAGCGTATTCAGATGTCTACGTATCGTAGCAATAGAGTTCTAATGCTTCTTAAAAAGCGATATCGTATCTCACTTCTATGTTTCAAGATGAGATATAATATTCATTGCGAAGTGTCATGTATACCTCGTGTTCACTTCAAAAGAATGTAAATGCGACTATTCCTTGCTAGGTAATAGCGTTTGCAGATGCCTACGTATCGTAGAAATAGAGTTCTAATGCTTCTTAGATCGCGATATCGCATCTCATTTCTATGCTTCATGATAAGATATAATATTCATTGCGAAGTGTCAAGTATACCCCGTATTCACTCCAAACGAATGTAAATGCGACACTTCCTTGCTAGGAAATAGCATATTCAGATGTCTACGTATCGTAGCAATAGAGTTCTAATGCTTCTTAAAAAGCGATATCGTATCTCACTTCTACGTTTCATTATAAGATATAATATTCATTGCGAAGTGTCATGTATACCTCGTATTCACTTCAAAAGAATGTAAATGCGACTATTCCTTGCTAGGAAATAGCCCTTGCAGATGTCTACATATCGTAGCAATAGAGTTCTAATGCTACTTAAATTGCGATATCGCATCTCATTTATATGTTTCGTGATAAGATATAATAATCATTGATAAGTGTCATGTATACCTCGTATTCACTTCAAAAGAATGTAGGTGCGACACTTCCTTGCTAGGAAATAGCGTCTCCAGATATCTACGCATCGTAGCAATAGATTTCTAATGCTTCTTAAAAAGCGATATCGTATCTCACTTCTACGTTTCATTATAAGATATAATATTCATTGCGAAGTGTCATGTATACCTCGTATTCACTTCAAAAGAATTTAAATGCGACTATTCCTTGCTATGGAATAGTGTTTGCAGTTGTCTACGTATCGTAGCAATAGAATTCTTACGCTGCTTAAATCGCGATATCGCATCTCATTTCTATGTTTCACGATAAGGTATAATATTCATTGCGAAGTGTCATGTATACCTCCTATTCACTTCAAAGGAATGTAAATGCGACACTTCGTTGCTAGGAATTAGCGTTTCCAGATGTCTACGTATCGTAGCAATAGAGTTCTAGTGCTTCTTAAAACGCGATATCGCATCTCACTCCTATGTTTCAGGGTAAGGTATAATATTCCTTGCGAAGTGTCATGTATACCTCGTATTCACTTCAGAAGAATGTAAATGCGAATCTTCCTTGCTAGGAAATAGCGTATTCAGATGTCTACGTATCGTAGCAATAGAGTTCTAATGCTTCTTAGATCGCGATATCGCATCTCATTTCTATATCTCGTGATAAGATATAATATTCATTGCGAAGTGTCATGTACACCTCGTATTCACTTCAAAAGAATGTAAATGCGACACTTCTATGCTAGGAAATAGCGTCTGCAGATGCCTACGTATCGTAGCAATTGAGTTCTAATGCTTCTTAAAACGCGATATCGCATCTCACTTCTATGTTTCATGGTAAAATATAATATTCATTGCGAAGTGTCATCTATACCTCGTATTCTCTCCAAACGAATGTAAATGCGACACTTCCTTGCTAGGAAATAGCGTATTCAGATGTCTACGTATCTTAGCAAAAGGGTTCTAATGCTACTTAAATTGCGATATCGCATCCCATTTCTATGTTTCGTGATAAGATATAAATATTCATTGCGAAGTGTCATGTACACCTCGCATTCACTACAAAAGAATATAAATGCGACACTTCCATTGTAGGAAATAGCGTCTGCAGATGTCTACGTGTCGAGGCAATAGAGCTCTAATGCTTCTTAAAACGCGATATCGCATCTCACTTCTATGTTTCATTATAATATATAATGTTCATTGCGAAGTGTCATGTATACCTCGAATTCACTTCAAAAGAATGTAAATGCGACTATTGCTTGCTAGGAAATAGCGTCTGCAGATGTCTACGTATCGTAGCAATAGAGTTCTAATGCTTCTCAAAACGCGATATCGCATCTCATTTCTATGCTTCATGATAACATGTAATATTCGTTGCGATGAGTCATGTATACTCCGTATTCACTTCAGAAGAATGTAAATGCGACACTTCCATGCAAGGAAATAGCGTTTGCAGATATCTCCGCATCGAGGCCATAGATTTCTAATGCTTCTTGAAACGTGATATCGCATCTCTCTCCTATGTTTCATTATAATATATAATGTTCATTGCGAAGTGTCATGTATACCTCGTATTCACTTCATAAGAATGTAAATGCAACTATTGCTTGCTAGGAAATAGCGTTTGCAGATGTCTACGTACCGTAGCAATAGAGTTCTAATGCTACTTAAATCGCGATATCGCATCTCATTTGTATGTTTCGCGATAAGATATAATATACAGTGCGAAGTCTCATGTAGACCTCGTATTCACTTCAAAAGAACGAAAATGCGACACTTCCTTGCCAGGAAATAGCGCTTGCAGATGTCTACGTATCGAAGCAATAGTGTTCTAATGCTTCTTAAATCGCGATATCACATCACATTACATAGTTTCATGATAAGATATAATATTCATTATGCAGTGTTATGTATACCTCGTATTCACTTCAAAAGAATGTAAATGCGACATTACCTTGCTAGGAAGTAGTTTTGCAGATGTCTACGTATCGAAGCAATAGAGTTCTAATGCTTCATAAATCGTCATACCGCATCTCATTTCTATGTTTCATGATAAGATATAATATTCAGCGCGAAGTGTCATTTATACCTCGTATTCACATCAAAGGAATGTAGCTGCGACACTTCCTTGCTAGGAAATAGCGATTCCAGATGTCTACATATGGAAACAATAGATTTCTAATGCTTCTGAATACAAGCCGCATCTCATTTCTAAGTTTCGTGATGATATACAATATTTATTGTGAAGTGTCATGTATAGCTCATATTCACTTCTAAAGAATGTAAAGGCGACTCTTCCATGCTAGGAAATGGCGTTTGCAGATGTCTACGTATCGAAGCAGTAGAATTCTAATACTTCTTAAAACGCGATATCGCATCTCATTTCTATGTTTCATGATAAGATGAACGCGAAATCGAATCTCATTTCTATGATTCATGACAAGATATAATATTCATTCTGAAGTGTCATGGATATCTCGTATTCACTTCAAAAGCATGTAAATGCGACTCTGCCTTGCTAGGAAATAGCGTTTGCAAATGTCTACGTATGGTAGCAATAGGGTTCTAATGCTTCTTAAAATGCGATATAGCAACTCATTTCTATGTTTCATGATGAGATATAATAATCATTGCGATGTGTCACTTATACCTCGTATTCACTTCAAATGAATGTAAATGCGACACTTCCTTGCTAGAAAATAGCGTTTGCAGATGTCTACGTATCGAGGCAATAGTGCTCTAATGCTTCTTAAAACGCGATATCGCATCTCATTTCTATATTTCATGATAAGATATAATATCCATTCCGAAGTGCCATATATACCTCGTATTCACTTCAAAAGAACGTAAATGCGACACTTCCTTGCTAGGAAATAGCGTTTGCAGATGTCTACGTATCGTAGCAATGGATTTCTGATGCTTCGTAAAACGTGATATCGCATCTCATTTCTATGTTTCATGACAAGATATAATATTCATTGCGAAGTGTCATGTATAGCTCGTATTCACATCAAAAGAATGTAAATGCGACACTTCCTTGCTAGGAAATAGCGTTTGCAGATGTCTACGTATCCTAGTAATAGAGATCCAATGCATCTTAAAACGAGATGTCGCATCTCGTTTCTATGTTTCATGATAAGATATAATATTCATTGCGAAGTGTCATGTATAGCACGTATGCACTTCAAAGGAATGTCAATGCGACACTTCCTTGCTAAGAAGTAGCGTTTCCAGATGTCTATGCATCGAAACAATAGATTCCTTATGCTTCTTAAAACGGGATATCGCATCTCATTTCTATGTTTCATGACAAGATATAATATTCAATGCGAAGTGTCACGTTTTCCTCGTATTCACTTCAAAAGAATGTAAATGCGACACTTCCTTCCTAGGAAATAGCGTTTGCAGATGTCTACGTATCGTAGCAATAGAGATCTAATGCATCTTAAAACGAGATGTCGCATCTCGTTTCTATGTTTCATGATAAGATATAATATACATTGCGAAGTGTCATGTTTTCCTCGTATTCACTTCAAAAGAATGTGAATGCGACACCTCCTTCCTTGGAAATAGCGTTTGCAGATGTCTACGTATCGTAGCAATAGAGTTCTAGTGCTTCTTAAAACGCGATATCGCATCACACTCCTGTGTTTCATGATAAGGTATAATATTCATTGCGAAGTGTCATGTACACCTCGTATTCACATCTTAAGAATGTAAATGCGACACTTCCTTGCTAGGAAATAGCGTTTGCAGATGTCTACGTATGGTAGCAATAGGGATCTAATGCATCCTAAAACGAGATGTCGAATCTCGTTTCTATGTTTCATGATAAGATATAATATTCATTGCGAAGTGTCATGTATAGCTCGTATTTACTTCAAAAGAATGTAAATGCGACACTTCGTTGCTAGGATATAGCGTATGGAGATGTCTACGTATCGCAGAAATAGAGTTCTAATGCTTCAAAAAACGCGATATAGCATCTCAAATCTATGTTTCATGATAAGATATAATATGAATTGCGAAATGTGATGTATACCTCGTATTCGCTTCAAAAGAAAGTAAATGCGGCACATCCATGCTAGGAAATAGCGTTTGCATAAGTCTACGTACCGTAGCAATAGAGTTCTAATACTGCTTAAAACGCCATATCGCATCTCACTTCTATGTTTCATAATAAGGTTTAATATTCATTGCGAAGTGTCACGTACACCTCCTATTCACTTCAAAAGAATGTAAATGCGACACTTCCATGCTAGGAAATTGCGTTTGCTGATGTCTCCGCATCGATGCCATAGAGTTCAAAAGCTTCTTAAAACGCGATATCGCATCTCTCTTCTATGTTTCATGATAAGATGTAATATTCATTGCGAAGTGTCATGTTTACCTCGCATACACTACAGAAGAATGAAAGTGCGACACTTCCATGCTAGGAAATAAAGTCTGCAGATGTCTACGCGTCGAGGCAATAGAGTTCTAATGCTTCTTAGACCGCGATATCTCATCTCATTTCTATGTTTCGTGATAAGTTATAATATTCATACCGAAGTGTCATGTAAACCTCGAATTCATTTCAAAAGAATGTAAATGCGACTATTGCTTGCTAGGAAATAGCGTTTGCAGATATCTCCACATCGAGGCAATAGGGTTCTAATGCTTCTTAAGACGCGATATCGCATCTCATTTCTATGTTTCATGATAAGATATAATATTCATTGCGAAGTGTATTGTATAGCTCGTATTTACTTCAAAAGAATGTAAATGCGACTATTCCTTGCTAGGAAATAGCGTATGCAGATGTCTACGTATCGTAGCAATAGAGATCTAATGCATCTTAAAACGAGATGTCGCATCTCGTTTCTATGTTTCATGATAAGATGTATCGCATCTCAATTCTATGTTCCACGATAAGACATAATATCCATTACGAAATGTGATGAATACCTCGTATTCGCTTCAAAAGAATGTAAATGCGACACTGCATTGCTAGGAAATAGCGTTTCCAGATATCTACGTACCGTAGCAATGGATTTCTGATGCTTCTTAAAACGTGATATCGCATCTCATTTCTATGTTTCACGACAAGATATAATATTCATTGCGAAGTGTCATGTATAGCTCGTATTCACTTCAAAAGAATGCAAATGCGACACTTCCTTGCTAGGAAATAGCGTTTGCAGATGTCTACGTGTCGTAGCAATAGAGATCTAATGCATCTTAAAACGAGATGTCGCATCTCGTTTCTATGTTTCATGATAAGATATAATATACATTGCGAAGTGTCATGTTTTCCTCGTATTCACTTCAAAAGAATGTGAATGCGACACCTCCTTCCTTGGAAATAGCGTTTGCAGATGTCTACGTATCGTAGCAATAGAGTTCTAGTGCTTCTTAAAACGCGATATCGCATCTCATTTCTATGTCTCGTGATAAGGTATAATATTCATTGCGAAGTGTCATGTACACCTCGTATTCACTTCAAAAGAATGTAAATGCGACACTTCTATGCTAGGAAATAGCGTCTGCAGATGCCTACGTATCGTAGCAATTGAGTTCTAATGCTTCTTAAAACGCGATATCGCATCTCACTTCTATGTTTCATGGTAAAATATAATATTCATTGCGAAGTGTCATCTATACCTCGTATTCTCTCCAAACGAATGTAAATGCGACACTTCCTTGCTAGGAAATAGCGTATTCAGATGTCTACGTATCTTAGCAAAAGGGTTCTAATGCTACTTAAATTGCGATATCGCATCCCATTTCTATGTTTCGTGATAAGATATAAATATTCATTGCGAAGTGTCATGTACACCTCGCATTCACTACAAAAGAATATAAATGCGACACTTCCATTGTAGGAAATAGCGTCTGCAGATGTCTACGTGTCGAGGCAATAGAGCTCTAATGCTTCTTAAAACGCGATATCGCATCTCACTTCTATGTTTCATTATAATATATAATGTTCATTGCGAAGTGTCATGTATACCTCGAATTCACTTCAAAAGAATGTAAATGCGACTATTGCTTGCTAGGAAATAGCGTCTGCAGATGTCTACGTATCGTAGCAATAGAGTTCTAATGCTTCTCAAAACGCGATATCGCATCTCATTTCTATGCTTCATGATAACATGTAATATTCGTTGCGATGAGTCATGTATACTCCGTATTCACTTCAGAAGAATGTAAATGCGACACTTCCATGCAAGGAAATAGCGTTTGCAGATATCTCCGCATCGAGGCCATAGATTTCTAATGCTTCTTGAAACGTGATATCGCATCTCTCTCCTATGTTTCATTATAATATATAATGTTCATTGCGAAGTGTCATGTATACCTCGTATTCACTTCATAAGAATGTAAATGCAACTATTGCTTGCTAGGAAATAGCGTTTGCAGATGTCTACGTACCGTAGCAATAGAGTTCTAATGCTACTTAAATCGCGATATCGCATCTCATTTGTATGTTTCGCGATAAGATATAATATACAGTGCGAAGTCTCATGTAGACCTCGTATTCACTTCAAAAGAACGAAAATGCGACACTTCCTTGCCAGGAAATAGCGCTTGCAGATGTCTACGTATCGAAGCAATAGTGTTCTAATGCTTCTTAAATCGCGATATCACATCACATTACATAGTTTCATGATAAGATATAATATTCATTATGCAGTGTTATGTATACCTCGTATTCACTTCAAAAGAATGTAAATGCGACATTACCTTGCTAGGAAGTAGTTTTGCAGATGTCTACGTATCGAAGCAATAGAGTTCTAATGCTTCATAAATCGTCATACCGCATCTCATTTCTATGTTTCATGATAAGATATAATATTCAGCGCGAAGTGTCATTTATACCTCGTATTCACATCAAAGGAATGTAGCTGCGACACTTCCTTGCTAGGAAATAGCGATTCCAGATGTCTACATATGGAAACAATAGATTTCTAATGCTTCTGAATACAAGCCGCATCTCATTTCTAAGTTTCGTGATGATATACAATATTTATTGTGAAGTGTCATGTATAGCTCATATTCACTTCTAAAGAATGTAAAGGCGACTCTTCCATGCTAGGAAATGGCGTTTGCAGATGTCTACGTATCGAAGCAGTAGAATTCTAATACTTCTTAAAACGCGATATCGCATCTCATTTCTATGTTTCATGATAAGATGAACGCGAAATCGAATCTCATTTCTATGATTCATGACAAGATATAATATTCATTCTGAAGTGTCATGGATATCTCGTATTCACTTCAAAAGCATGTAAATGCGACTCTGCCTTGCTAGGAAATAGCGTTTGCAAATGTCTACGTATGGTAGCAATAGGGTTCTAATGCTTCTTAAAACGCGATATAGCAACTCATTTCTATGTTTCATGATGAGATATAATAATCATTGCGATGTGTCACTTATACCTCGTATTCACTTCAAATGAATGTAAATGCGACACTTCCTTGCTAGAAAATAGCGTTTGCAGATGTCTACGTATCGAGGCAATAGTGCTCTAATGCTTCTTAAAACGCGATATCGCATCTCATTTCTATATTTCATGATAAGATATAATATCCATTCCGAAGTGCCATATATACCTCGTATTCACTTCAAAAGAACGTAAATGCGACACTTCCTTGCTAGGAAATAGCGTTTGCAGATGTCTACGTATCGTAGCAATGGATTTCTGATGCTTCGTAAAACGTGATATCGCATCTCATTTCTATGTTTCATGACAAGATATAATATTCATTGCGAAGTGTCATGTATAGCTCGTATTCACATCAAAAGAATGTAAATGCGACACTTCCTTGCTAGGAAATAGCGTTTGCAGATGTCTACGTATCCTAGTAATAGAGATCCAATGCATCTTAAAACGAGATGTCGCATCTCGTTTCTATGTTTCATGATAAGATATAATATTCATTGCGAAGTGTCATGTATAGCACGTATGCACTTCAAAGGAATGTCAATGCGACACTTCCTTGCTAAGAAGTAGCGTTTCCAGATGTCTATGCATCGAAACAATAGATTCCTTATGCTTCTTAAAACGGGATATCGCATCTCATTTCTATGTTTCATGACAAGATATAATATTCAATGCGAAGTGTCATGTTTTCCTCGTATTCACTTCAAAAGAATGTAAATGCGACACTTCCTTCCTAGCAAATAGCGTTTGCAGATGTCTACGTATCGTAGCAATAGAGATCTAATGCATCTTAAAACGAGATGTCGCATCTCGTTTCTATGTTTCATGATAAGATATAATATACATTGCGAAGTGTCATGTTTTCCTCGTATTCACTTCAAAAGAATGTGAATGCGACACCTCCTTCCTTGGAAATAGCGTTTGCAGATGTCTACGTATCGTAGCAATAGAGTTCTAGTGCTTCTTAAAACGCGATATCGCATCACACTCCTGTGTTTCATGATAAGGTATAATATTCATTGCGAAGTGTCATGTACACCTCGTATTCACATCTTAAGAATGTAAATGCGACACTTCCTTGCTAGGAAATAGCGTTTGCAGATGTCTACGTATGGTAGCAATAGGGATCTAATGCATCCTAAAACGAGATGTCGAATCTCGTTTCTATGTTTCATGATAAGATATAATATTCATTGCGAAGTGTCATGTATAGCTCGTATTTACTTCAAAAGAATGTAAATGCGACACTTCGTTGCTAGGATATAGCGTATGGAGATGTCTACGTATCGCAGAAATAGAGTTCTAATGCTTCATAAAACGCGATATAGCATCTCAAATCTATGTTTCATGATAAGATATAATATGAATTGCGAAATGTGATGTATACCTCGTATTCGCTTCAAAAGAAAGTAAATGCGGCACATCCATGCTAGGAAATAGCGTTTGCATAAGTCTACGTACCGTAGCAATAGAGTTCTAATACTGCTTAAAACGCCATATCGCATCTCACTTCTATGTTTCATAATAAGGTTTAATATTCATTGCGAAGTGTCACGTACACCTCCTATTCACTTCAAAAGAATGTAAATGCGACACTTCCATGCTAGGAAATTGCGTTTGCTGATGTCTCCGCATCGATGCCATAGAGTTCAAAAGCTTCTTAAAACGCGATATCGCATCTCTCTTCTATGTTTCATGATAAGATGTAATATTCATTGCGAAGTGTCATGTTTACCTCGCATACACTACAGAAGAATGAAAGTGCGACACTTCCATGCTAGGAAATAAAGTCTGCAGATGTCTACGCGTCGAGGCAATAGAGTTCTAATGCTTCTTAGACCGCGATATCTCATCTCATTTCTATGTTTCGTGATAAGTTATAATATTCATACCGAAGTGTCATGTAAACCTCGAATTCATTTCAAAAGAATGTAAATGCGACTATTGCTTGCTAGGAAATAGCGTTTGCAGATATCTCCACATCGAGGCAATAGGGTTCTAATGCTTCTTAAGACGCGATATCGCATCTCATTTCTATGTTTCATGATAAGATATAATATTCATTGCGAAGTGTCTTGTATAGCTCGTATTTACTTCAAAAGAATGTAAATGCGACTATTCCTTGCTAGGAAATAGCGTATGCAGATGTCTACGTATCGTAGCAATAGAGATCTAATGCATCTTAAAACGAGATGTCGCATCTCGTTTCTATGTTTCATGATAAGATGTATCGCATCTCAATTCTATGTTCCACGATAAGACATAATATCCATTACGAAATGTGATGAATACCTCGTATTCGCTTCAAAAGAATGTAAATGCGACACTGCATTGCTAGGAAATAGCGTTTCCAGATATCTACGTACCGTAGCAATGGATTTCTGATGCTTCTTAAAACGTGATATCGCATCTCATTTCTATGTTTCACGACAAGATATAATATTCATTGCGAAGTGTCATGTATAGCTCGTATTCACTTCAAAAGAATGCAAATGCGACACTTCCTTGCTAGGAAATAGCGTTTGCAGATGTCTACGTGTCGTAGCAATAGAGATCTAATGCATCTTAAAACGAGATGTCGCATCTCGTTTCTATGTTTCATGATAAGATATAATATACATTGCGAAGTGTCATGTTTTCCTCGTATTCACTTCAAAAGAATGTGAATGCGACACCTCCTTCCTTGGAAATAGCGTTTGCAGATGTCTACGTATCGTAGCAATAGAGTTCTAGTGCTTCTTAAAACGCGATATCGCATCACACTCCTATGTTTCATGATAAGGTATAATATTCATTGCGAAGTGTCATGTACACCTCGTATTCACATCTTAAGAATGTAAATGCGACACTTCCTTGATAGGAAATAGCGTTTGCAGATGTCTACGTATGGTAGCAATAGGGATCTAATGCATGCTAAAACGAGATGTCGAATCTCGTTTCTATGTTTCATGATAGGATATAATATTCATTGCGAAGTGTCTTGTATAGCTCGTATTTACTTCAAAAGAATGTAAATGCGACTATTCCTTGCTAGGAAATAGCGTATGCAGATGTCTACGTATCGTAGCAATAGAGATCTAATGCGTCTTAAAACGAGATGTCGCATCTCGTTCCTATGTTTCATGATAAGATCTATTATTCATTGCGAAGTGTCACTTATACCTCGTATTCACTTCAAATGAATGTAAATGCGACACTTCCTTGCTTGGAAGTAGCGTTTGCAGATGTCTACGTATCGCAGCAATGGAGTTCTAATGCTTCTTAGACCGCGATATCTCATCTCACTTACATGTTACATGATAAGATATAATGTTCATTGTGAAGTGCCATGTATACCTCGTATTCACTTCAAAACAATATAAATGCGACACTTCCTTGCTAGGAAATAGCGTTTGCAGATGTCTACGTATCGCAGCAATGGAGTTCTAATGCTTCTTAGACCGCGATATCTCATCTCATTTCTATGTTTCGTGATAAGTTATAATATTCATACCGAAGTGTCATGTAAACCTCGAATTCATTTCAAAAGAATGTAAATGCGACTATTGCTTGCTAGGAAATAGCGTTTGCAGATATCTCCACATCGAGGCAATAGGGTTCTGACGCTTCTTAAAACGCGATATCGCATCTCATTTCTATGTTGCATGATAAGATATAATATTCATTGCGAAGTGTCATGTATGCCTCGTATTCACTTCAGAAGAATGCAAAAGCGACACTTCCTTCCTAGGGAATAGCGTCTCCAGATATCTACGTATCGTAGCAATAGAGTTCTAATACTGCGTAAAACGCGATATCGCATCTCACTTCTATGTTTCATGATAAGGTATAATATTCATTGCGAAGTGTCATGTATAACTCCTATTCACTTCAAAAGGATGTAAATGCGACACTACCTTGCTAGGAAATATTGATTGCACATGTTTACGTATCGTAGCAATAGAGTTCTAATGATTCTTAAAACGCGATATCGCATCTCACTTCTATGTTTCATGATAAGATATAATATTCATTATGGAGTGTTATGTATACCTCGTATTCACCTCAAAAGAATGTAAATGCGACACTTCCTTGCTAGGAAATTGCGTTTACAGATGTCACCGTATCGAAGCAACAGAGTTCTAATGCTCCTTAAAACGCGATATCGCTACCTATTTCTATGCTTCATGATAAGGTAAAATATTCATTGTTGAGCGTTATGTATACCTCGTATTCACTTCAAATGAATGTAAATGCGACGCTTCCTTGCTAGGAAATAGGGTTTGCAGATGTCTCCGTATCGAAGCAATAGAGATCTATTGCTTTTTAAATCGCGATATCGCATCTCATTTCCGTGTTTCATGATAAGGTAAAATATTCATTGTGGAGTGTTATGTATACCTCGTATTCACTTCAAAACAATGTAAATGCGACACTTCCTTGCTATTAAATAGCGTTTGCAGATGTCTGCGTATCGTAGCAAAAGTTTTCTAATGCTTCTTGTATCGCGTTATCGCATCTCATTCCTATGTATCGAGATAAGATGTTATATTCATTGCGAAGTGTCACGTATACCGCGTATTCACTTCTAAAGAATGTAAATGCGATACTTCCATGCTTGGAAATAGCGTTTGAAGATGTCTACGTATCGAAGCAATAGAGTTCTAATGCTTCTTATAACGGTATATTGCATCACAATTCTATGTTTCATGATAACATATAATTTTCATTGCGAAGTGTCATGTATACCTCGTATTCACTTCAAAAGAATGTAAATGCGACGCTTCCTTGCTAGGAAATAGCGTTAGCGAATGTCTACGTATCGTAGCAATAGAGTTCTAATGCTTCTTAAAACGCGATATCGTATCTCGTTTCTATGTTTCATGATAAGATATAATATTCGTTGCGATGTGCCATGTATACCTCGTCTACACTCCAGAAGGATGTAAATGCCACACTTCCTTGCTCGGAAATAGCGTTTCCATTTGTTTACTTATCGGAGCAATAGAGTTCTATTGCTTCATTCAACACGATGTCGCAAGTCATTTCAATGATTCATGGTAATTTGCAATGTTCTATGCAATATGTAACATTTGTCTGCATCTAGACCTTAGAAGGATGTGAATCCTATACTTACTTGCAACAGAATATCGTTTCCAGATCTCTACGTGTCCAAGCAAGACATTTCTAATACTTCAATCAGCGCGATGTCGCATCTCATTTCAACGTTTCCATGCAAAGTATCTGTAATCATATATCCATAACATTGTGCTTAACTGAGGTCTTCAATAGAATGTGAACTATATAATTCCATGCAAAGGCATGGCGCTCCGTAGTGTCTGTCTGTTAAAGCAATCGAGCTAGAATTCTCCATGAAATACGCTGGCGCACCCCATTTCATCGTTTCAAAGTAAGAATGCTGTAATCTCTTATGCATAGCTCTATGCTTTAAAACTTCATTAGAGTGTAAATTCTACAGCTCCATGCAACAGGATTGCCCTTCGTAGTGTCTACATGTCGAGACAATAGAGTACTAATGCGTTATACAATGCCATGACTCATCTCATTTCAACGTTTCGAATTAAGTAAACTGTAATCTTCTATGTATAGCATTATAATTATCTGCTTCTACTCTACAATGGAATGTGAATTCTATAGATCCAAGCAACAGGAGGGCAGCCTCTCCACCATCCTACTGCCTGCCCTGATGCGGGCAAAGGATTCCCAGGGCCACTCAAACCGCGACCAACATCTATCTTATACTCTAACCGATTCATCGTTATGCGTTTTCCATTAAGCTTGCCGGGATCAGTGATATTGATTCGCTCAATCTAAATTATTATTTTCTTTTTAAGTTTCTCGATTTTTTTAGTTTCGCTCACGATATCGTCTATTTCGTTGTACCTTACCCTTACAGTATGGTATATAATCTGTTGTTTGATATTTCTTCGATTTCCTCTTAATAAATGCAATGCTTCCACATATTCTCTTTCTCTTTCTCTTTAGTTACATTGTTGTTATTTTATGCTTTTCACCCTCCACATTCATTCTCTACACCATCTCGGAACAGGCGTTATACGATTACTGCAGGATGACGCCCCGGTCTCGTTACACCGAGATCGAATGTTCTCTCTTGCATCCGTTGATTTATATATGTTATATATTGGAGAATATTTCCTCTTATCCTTTGTATTTTTCGAATGAAATTACATTGACAGAAGTACGAGCTAGTTCTGCACGCCTATTTGAAACAACATTAAATCACCTTGTTAAACAATAATATATTAAATGTGACTTGGACTTTTAAATTTGAATTTATAAACATCTAACAGGTAAATATGTTTTTCTTACTATTCATATCATTATACATTCAGTGATTTATTGTGTGCAGTGATTTCATATATTAACTGCTTGATTATATCTTGCAATGAACTTTGCGTACCAAACATTGTTTTTACTCCTGATGGGAGTAGATAGTTCATCGTTTTATATTCTTATATCGCATTGATTATAAAAGTATATGACATCCTTTTTATGCAGTCATGTATAATTATGTACTGTGACGGGTTTTCCCGTTACAATCCGTAAGAAAAGGGTATATAGAACCAATAATAACGGGGTATCCAGAAGTTTAGTCCGGGGTTATATCGGGGTACAGAATATCCGCGTGCTTCGGCAACGCGAAGTACAGAGCAATAAATTTCCTATCCAGCAAGTATTTCGAAGCTGCGAGGCTGGAACTTTTTGGGCGCCAGCTACTCAAGAAGTAGAAAAAACTAATAAATCACGCAACCCGGGGAAACCCGGTGCAAGATAACCCTCGAAATTTCGAAATATTCTTTCGCTCGACTGCTTCTAGCCGAGTGCGCAAATTAGGGTCGCGGGATACTGAACTCACGGCTTCCTTCTAGACTGCCTCGACGCGGTATTACAAAAGGGTATACGACACGCCGCGAATGACCGGGGATCACCACCCGTTATACAATACAATTTACAATACGCGATATCACAATTGCGGCAGGAAACAAATGGGACGCTTTAGCGTATAAGGACTCACGTTCTCGTTTCCAACAAGTATGGATCTCGTTCAGTCCATCTACCTCTCTCTCTCTCTCTCTCTCTCTCTCTCTCTCCTCTGAATCGCTCCGTATAATCGCTTGCTCGGTTGCTCGCTAAGTAGTCTCTAAGTTGTTCAGAAGAATAAGAGGCTGTCTTCGTGCTGGCTAGCTCATTATATAGGTTTGCTGGGGGTCTTCGGATCCCCTTAGATCCTCCATAGGGCTCCTTGATGGGGTAGCGCCATACGCTTCGGTATTGTTCGGGGCATCGATCGGTGGATTTCGGCGATCTTCCCTGATCGCCCCCTCTGGTGTGTCTAGAGGGGGTCCTCTGGATTATTTGAACTGCGGCGCGTGTCGCGCGCCGCGCTTTCCACGGCTCACCTGCAATTCCGCTGCGCATCTTGAGTTTTCCTCTCCATGGGCTCAGGGGAGGGGTAGAGGTCCTTCTCACACCCGAGATCCATCCTGTTTGTCTCCATAGACTATGGCAGCGGTCTTACCGTTGCAGAGCTCTGGATCGTATCCTTCGGGCTTCAGGGTCTCTTCTTGTTCACTTCCCGACTCCTCCACCGTCGAGCCCGTCACGCTACCTCGGCGCACAGCCCTTCCACGAACCTGCGGTCTTATTATCCGCCGAAGAGGCGTCTTATGGGTCGCTTCTTCCATCAGCTCGCCAGTCTTATCCGTCGAACGATGAGAGAGAAACGAACGGGGGGGGGGGGGGGGGGATGTTCTACCATCGTGTATTTTACGCTCCTCGCAAATACTGCTATCGCAATGGTCCGTGTCGCGCTTCTCGCATGGGTGGTGATCTGCGAGCTAGTCTAACCGAAGCAGGGGGGGGGGTGAGCGAGCCTTGTGACGTCACCACGTCACAGTACATACAAATTTGCGATTAAGTAGCTATGTGTTCAAATTCAATTCCGAATAATGCACTAAAAAGCATCCCAGATAACAAACGGCAAGATGGTAGCGACACCATGCCGGCACTATATTGCCACTTCCGAGGAGTGTCAACTGATTCGTAGTCATCTGTGACCGGATTCGTTGACTAAAATGCCAGAACGTGTTACCAGCACGTTCTAGACAAGCGAATCGCGCAGAACCAGCACCATGGTGACACGCGTATCATCGCTCCATTCATGAATCTCCTCAGCAATGACGCAGGATCACATTTGGCAATGGGGAACCTGTGCTTTCATACAAATTAGAACCGTTAGATGTCAGTAGATGTTCAGCATATGAGTATTGATAGACATTTTGATGGTCGTTTTCCTATATTTATAGTTATTGAGCGAGTCGTATATATTTCTTTCAATCCATCATAGACTAAAAATATTATTTATAAAAAAAATATTACTTATAAAATAAAAATTCATGCTGTTGCGTCCCTAACTTCGCCTTGTGTAATTTTTGAAATAACATGCTGTCATCGTATTTAATGTAACCCTCAATTGCATGAATTTTTTATGACAAAGTAATTATCGACTTTATGGAATAAATCGCCCTATCGAGCTAGTTTATAGAAAATAATAAAATCGAGTTCTTATATCTTTGTTTTGTGCCGGTGTATCTATTTTGGAATCAAAATAAATAAATTGCACAGTTTAGTTATTTTTCATATTTGCTTATAATATTTATGGAAACAGCTTCCCCATTAGTAAATGTCAGCCTACGCCACAACCACGCGTGTAGCTATGGTGAGCTGATAGTGTCATTGTCACGGCCGTGTAGCCCGTGTGCTATATCTCGGCGCTTTAATAGTGCCGTGATACGAATGCCGCCCCAGTACTAACAGTATGCCATTTCGAAAGCTGAGTAGGAGCACTTTGTTAGCACAGTTCTGTCACGGAATTCGTTCCATCCGTTGTCATTGGCGTGCCAATCGCTGGCTGTTTGGGATATTGTAGTGCATGAGGCAGACTTGTTCCTTATCATCGTCAAGGAGATGGATTTTCACTCCCCCCTTTTTGAATTTTTTAAATTATTGTTTGGAATTTTTGCCGTTTCTGTATCTCTATGACCGCATTGTGGATTCAACTTATGTACGATCTTTTTGGTCTTCATCTTTTGTTACATGTAATATTATATATGTGATGCACGTTTGTTATGTAATGCTCCGATTTGTAAGCCTCAAATACTTTTATTCTTTGGTAAAGCAACTTATTCGATTAATATATATTTATTAGACATAGATATAAACAATTAGAAAAATGTTATTAAAACGCTATTAAATATGTTGTTGCAATTATATATTTAAGGTCTGAAGATGTAGATGCAATTAATGTCCGATATTTTACGTTATCCAATCGACGTATCAAGTGAGGCTATGAAATATAAAAATCTTTTACTATTCTTCGACGCCTTTACATGTTAAATGAATGATTAGTTCTGCAAGACAAGAAGCCTGAATTAGTGAGATATCTAGGAACATAAGTAATTTGTAAGTAACACATCTTTTCTCTTTGAAATATTTGCCTTTGCATAGAATAGAACGTATAGATATAATGGCCTGTTTTGTACCCATTTCGGTCCAATTCTATTATAGCCTTTGAGCAGAAGTAATATTGATTATACTTGATTTTTGCAATAGTTCTTTGATTAACAGATTTTATTAACCTAGAATCATCATTTGACGGATGTATCAATCTACTTTGAAGCTCCATCAGTTTCTTTTTCTGCTCGCTACTTTCCATTTTCAGTTCCGTATACTTATCCTTTATCACCATCACATATGTTGCGTAAAATTACAATAACTTTTTGTGCTCAAATTTTGCGGATATTTCAATTAAATTTCCTTTGATTAAATAAACGGAAATTAAAAAACAGTGGCACGTACCATTTCTTGGAAACGTTGTATCGTAATTTGCATCTGACTGTTTTGAAAGGCACGCACTTTACTTAACGTTTGCAATGATTCGGTTAGGTTAGGTTAGGTTAGGTTAGGTTAGGTTAGGTTAGGTTAGGTTAGGTTAGGTTAGGTTAGGTTAGGTTAGGTTAGGTTTAGGTTAGGTTAGGTTAGGTTAGGTTAGGTTAGGTTAGGTTAGGTTAGGTTAGGTTAGGTTAGGTTAGGTTAGGTTAGGTTAGGTTAGGTTAGGTTAGGTTAGGTTAGGTTAGGTTAGGTTAGGTTAGGTTAGGTTAGGTTAGGTTAGGTTAGGTTAGGTTGGGTTCTAAAGTTGTCGCTGTTTGCGACAACATGTGCCATCCCCACCTCCTCGTGGTGGAACCTGGGCACCGGAATTTTCCGGTGGCTGACGGGGCTCTGGCTTTTCGGGGATCGTGGAGACTTAGTAGCCTCGGTGATGCTCTGGGGCGATGCCGGTGGGATCTTCGGATCCTGGCAGGGCCTCCCTTGCCGGTAAGGCCCAGAGTTGAGGGGTGAAATCGGTTGAAGCGGTCTCCCTCCCAGGGGCCACGGCCAGTTCTGGTCGTGGTACGGGGGGTTGCGTCCCCGGGATCCCATAGCTCGGCAGGGGTGGTGTTGCCCCTGTCGTAATACCGTAAAACCGGTGGTCATGTCTCACCGGAGCGGGGGGCTTGCCTTCATTGGCCAGCCCGCGAGGGGATAAACCTCTATAAAAAGTCCCTAGCCTCAAGCTGCGGTACGCGGCGAGGGGGCACGCCCAGTCCTCGCGGCTGGGCGTGGCCGGTGGGTGCATCGGTCTCTAGCGACCAACCCCGGGGATACTGGCGCCCCCCGGGTGTATTAGCCTTCCCCTGGCATGGCGGCTCTGCCAGGGGTGACTTCTTTTCCGACCCCACTCGTGGGAACAATATGGCATGTTCTTTTTCTATTTCTCCTTTTAAAAAACCGGGGTTGGGGGGTGATGACGATGTGGGTGAAGGGACCAGTGGTGTCCATAAAGTAGCTGGCTCGAGGCCAACATCTTTGGCAAGCAGGATGCAGTCTGCTCTGAAGAGAGGCGCCGTGGTGGAGTCGGGGGATGCCTCGTACGACTCCGACACCTCGGTCGGATCCGTCAGGTCAATTTTTGACTTGGAGAGGCCTTGCCCCAAGTCTAAGAAACGAGGAAGGCCCCCTACTACAGGGGATTACGTGGGTCTTGCTGAGGCCAAAAGGGCATATGTCGAGGCCCAGCGAGAGGTGGAGCTCCTGGAGCTGGAGCAGCAGATTCACAGCGGTTCTGCTGTACCGCCACCTCCAGGCAAGTCGGCCAGGCCCATGCCAGAAATGGACCACTTTCTGGAAGAGGCAAGAAATAAGCCTCTGGCCGATTTAGGCGCGTGGGCGCTTGAGGTCGCAGATAGAATAGAACTAGCTGCGGCCAAATCAAAGAATTTGAAGGGCACCATCCAGAGAGACATTAGGATGGGTGCTAGGACCTTGAGAGCGGCAACCATGGAGTTGTCGCAGAGGGTAAGTCGTCCGGTAACAGTACCACCGGACGAAGATATTTCGGCGCTTAAGGCGCAGCTGAGGGACTTGCAGGCCGAAAATGAGCGTCTGCAAGCAAGATTATGTGCTTTGGAGAGGCGATCTCCAGGCCCACCAGCAGAAACTATGGCGGACCTGGAGATCGCGAGCCGCGCGAGGCAAGCACCAGCCTCGCCAGGGGTGGATATGGGACGGGTATCCCCATCTAGAGGTGCCCCGCCGCCACGGGATGAGGTTCGGCCCGCCACGTTAGGACAGGTGGCGGACCTCATTAATCAAAGTTTGGCGGAGCTCCGTAAAGAGCTTCTCTCGACAACGGGAAGGAAAGTAATTCCCTCGGATGCTCCTGACAGGCAGGGCACCGAGGGAAAGAAGAGCGAGAAGAAGAAGAAGAAAGAAGATAAGAGGGAGAGGACCACCAATGTCCCCCAATCCAAGCCTCCTGCAGCTAAAGTGGCCAAAAATGCCCTATCAGGAGCTGCGAAAAGATTGGAAATGGCGCGGCAGGCGGTGAAGAGCACTGCTACAGTGGCACCAGCACAACAGCCTGGTAATTGTGGTGCAGCCAAGGAGGCATCCTGGGCCCAGGTGGTGGGCAGAAAGGCCGCAAGGGCGGCCAAAAAGGCCCAAGCGGCCCCTGTTCCGCCACCAAAGGCCCAGGCCGCAAAGAAGGCTGACAAGCCGAAGTTGGGGCGGCTGCCGCGCACCGCGGCAGTCGCACTGACCCTTCTGCCTGGCAGCAAAGCCACCTATCGTGACATCATGGTGGCTGCCAGGCAGAGGGTCAGGCTGTCCGATGTAGGGGTGGAATCTGTCCGCCCCAAGAAGTCGAGAACCGGTGGTCTCCTTTTGGAGATCGCCGGACCTGAAAAGGAAGCCAAGGCTGCGGCCTTGGCGGAAAAATTGAAGGAGGCGTTAGCCGGCGACGGCGTAACGGTGGCCAGGCCCAGCAAGAAGGCAGACCTTCGTGTGCTGGGCTTGGATGACTCGGTCACCCCTGCTGAGGTGGCCGAGGCCATTGCTGGCTCCGGAGGGTGCCGGATGGAGGAGCTCAAGACCGGATTAATCCGGTCTTCGCCAAGAGGGCTAGGCACCCTCTGGGTGCAGTGCCCCCTGGCAGCGGCTAAAAAGGTGGTCGCTGCCGGCCGCATCCGGGTGGGGTGGGCAGATGCCCGAGTAGTTGCGCTGAAACCCCGCCCGGAGCAGTGCTACCGCTGCTGGGAGCTGGGTCACGTCCAGCAGCGGTGCACTGCGAAGGTGGACCGGTCGCACCTATGTTATAGGTGTGGTGAGACCGGCCACCAGGCGGGCCTTTGCACCGCGGCCGCCCCAGTTTGCCTTATCTGTAAAGAGGCAGGGCGGTCCGCGGACCACAGAACGGGGGGCAAGTCATGCTCCCCGCCTAAGGCCCGCCGAAGCGGCAAGGGGGCACAGCCGTCGTCGGCTGCGCAGAAGGGAGGAAAAATCGTCGAGAAGAAGACCAAAATCCCCAGTGTCCAAAAAGGGGGTGGTGAAGCTGCACCACCCTCCAACGTGGGACGTTCCAGCGGGGGTGGTGCATCCGCATCACCCTCCATCGCGGGAGGTTCCAGCGGGGGTGGTGCATCAGCATCACCCTCCATCGCGGGACGTTCCGGCGGGGGTGGTGCGACCGCATCACCCTCCAACGTGGGAGGATCCAGCGGGGGTGGTGCGGCCGCATCATCCTCCACCGTGGGATTATCTGCGTCTATGGACACTGGGGACGAGTTAGAGCGGGACGAGAATCCCGCTCACACGGATGATGTTGGCCGGGGGGAGGCCATGGACACGGCTTAAAGTTCACGCCTCCTCACGGTCACATCATCCAGACCAATCTCAACCATGCCATCGCAGCACAGGACCTAATGGTTCAAGGTCTCTGCGGTGGCATGGTTGAGTTGGTCGTCGCTGCGGAGCCGTACCGGGTTCTCCAGCGCCCGTCCTGGGCTGGGGACCTGGACGACTCCGTGGTGGTCGCCCAGTCGGTCCCGTCACGGATCCGGCCGATAGCGCTCGTTGCGCGCGGCCACGGGTTCGTGGCGGTCGACTGGGCGGATTGTCTGGTGGTGGGCGTGTACGCGCCACCGAGATGGCCCCTCAGTCGTTTCGACACTTTACTGGACGAGCTGCAGAACATCGTTTCTTCGCACGCAGCTCGTCCAGTGTTCGTCCTCGGGGACTTTAATGCTCACGCATCTGCGTGGCACTCCCCGAGGACGGACCAGAGGGGTCACTCGGTGTTGGACTGGGCGGCTGGCCTGAGTCTCCGGTTATTAAACCGGGGCTCGGCCAGCACGTGCGTGCGGTACCAGGGCGAAAGTATCGTGGACTTATCTTTCGCAAACGCCCTGGCCGCGCGTCGTGTGTCGGGGTGGAGGGTCGACGACGTGGAGACTCTCTCTGATCACGCGTACATACGCATAGAGGTCTCCACGCCTCCCCCGACCCGCCCATCAGCTCACCACCAGAAGAGGTGGGCCCTGAGGGGCATGGATGAGGACGCCCTGATGGCGGCCGTTCTCGCAGTGGCCTGGCCGGGCGTTCCGGCTGGGCCAGTGGAGGTTAACGCGGAGGCGGATTGGTTCGCGGACGTTATGACGTCTATTTGCGACGTGGCGATGCCACGTGTCCGCGCCAATCCGCCCCGCCGCCCGGTGTACTGGTGGAGCGACGCGATACAGCGTCTCCGCGCTGATTGCGGGGTCGCTCGCCGCCAGTACACCCGGGCGAGGCGTCGACGATCGACCGACGCGGCGAGAACGGCACAGCTGTACGCTGAATATCGTACGCTTACGAAGCAGCTGCAGCTGGCCATCAGGAGTGCCAAGGCTCAGGCCTGGGACGGACTCCTCTCTAAGCTCCGTGAGGATCCATGGGGGCGCCCCTACAAACTCGTTATGGACAAGCTACGTCCATGGGCGCCTCCACTCACGGAGACGATGGACCCTCCGCTCCTGGAGCGGGTGGTCGGCACTTTATTCCCATCTGGGGAGGTGTCGGCCCCCGTTCACACCATCGACCATGTATTATGGTCACAGGAGTTGGAGGTGTCCGGGGAGGAGCTGGCCTGTGCCGTCAGACGCATGGGGGAACGTAACACCGCCCCCGGCCCTGACGGCATACCTGGCCGCGCCTGGGTCATGGCACTCAGCGTCCTCGGTCCCCGTCTGTGCAGGCTGTTTAATGCCTGCCTCCAGACGGGGACGATTCCACTTCGGTGGAAATGCGGACGGATGGTCCTCCTCAAGAAGGACAACAGGCCCGCGGAGTCGCCCTCCGCCTACAGGCCCATCGTGTTGCTGGACGAGGTCGGTAAGCTCTTTGAGCGCATCGTACAGCATCGCCTCGTCCAGCACCTGTCCCGTGTAGGACCCGACCTGGCCGAGTGCCAGTTCGGCTTCCGGGAGGGACGGTCGACTATCGACGCAATTTCACGCGTCAAGTCCCTCTCGGACTCGGTCACGTCCAGGGGGGGAGTAGCTCTGGCGATATCGTTAGACATCAAGAACGCCTTTAACTCCCTCTCGTGGGCGGCCATCCGCGGGGCCCTCGAACGTCACGAGGTGCCCCCCTACCTGCGGATGGTGGTCGGAGATTACCTCCGGGACAGGGCCATCGTTTACGGTGGCCGCGATGGGTTTGTGTGGCGAGACATCACCCGTGGCGTGCCCCAGGGGTCCGTATTGGGCCCTTTATTGTGGAACCTGGGGTACGACGCGGCCCTGCGGGTCTCCCTGCCGGCCGGCGTGCACCTTACGTGCTACGCCGACGACACCATGGTGTTAGCCACCGGCAGGGACTTGGGGAGGACCATCCGTCGAGCGGAGGTCGCGGTTGCGGCCATCGCCTCGCGGATTCGGGGCATGGGGCTGGAGTTGTCCCCTCAGAAGACGGAGATAGTTTGTTTCCGTCCTCGTAAGAGGGGCACTTCAGCTCCATGTCTGGTGAGGATCGGGTCGTCCGACGTCCAGGTGGCCCAGGATATCAAATATCTTGGTGTCTACCTGGACGGCTCCTGGAGTTTCGTCCCGCACTTCGTCCGTTTGGCCGCCAGGTTGGGCAAAATAACGACTCATCTGAGTCGCATCATGCCCAACCTTGGCGGCCCGGACGAGCGGGTGCGCCGCCTCTATTGTGGTGTAATCAAGAGCGTGGCACTGTACGGTGCCCCTGTTTGGGCCGACGCTTTGTTGGCGAGTCGGAGAAGCATGACACTTCTCCGACGGGAGTGGCGACGCGCGGCCATTCGCGTCATAAGGGGGTACCGTACGGTGTCCTACGAGGCGGCCACCACCCTGGCGGGTTTACCACCTTTGGAGCTCCTGGCGCTCGAAGACGCCTACGTTTATAGGCGTCTTCGTCTCGAGCGTCAGGACTCCACCCCGCCAGGGGAGACGACAAGTCGGGACGAGTTGAGGCTCCAGGCCCGGCGGTCCACAATGTTAAAGTGGCGGGACGTCTTGTCCCGTCACGGCGACCATTGGACCGTCGGGGCGGTTCTGCCCATCCTAGATAGATGGGTAGGCCGTAGCAACGGACGGCTCACATTCCGAGCCACACAGGTGCTGACCGGACATGGTTGTTTCGGTCAGTACCTGTGCCGAATCGGACGCGAGGCGACCGCGCGGTGCCACCATTGTGGCGCCGCGGTGGACTCGGCGCGGCACACTCTCCAGGAGTGTCCAGCCTGGGAGGTGCCGCGTCGGGTGTTAGCGGCGGAGGTGTGTCCGGACCTCTCGTTGCCGGGCATTCTTTCGGGGATGCTTGGTCGCGGGAGCGTCTGGCAGGCCATGATCTCCTTTTGCGAGGAGGTCATGGTCGCGAAGGAGGCCGCCGAGCGGGTTAGGGAGCAATCTCTGCCCGCTCGACGCTGCCTACGGGGTCGGCGTCGTAGACGTTTGCCCCGTTCCTCCTCACGGGGGGGGCTTCCACCTTCGGGTGGAAGTCACTCCTAAGAACCCTTCGGGGGGAGGGACTTCGCCACCTTCGCCGCGCCTGCGGGCCACGATGGTGGCCGGTCAGCCTCAGGGGCCACGACTCGGCATTTGTCGGGTCGTGGTATCGGGTCTGACGCACCCGGGGCACCCAGTCAACCGGGCCAAGCCTGGCCCGAGGCGTCGACGACGCCCGTGCGGGGTGGACCATTTGGTCGGGCCCCACGTCTTTGCACGGGCGTCGTCCGGGGGGCGCGGTCGGTACATTTGGGGGAATGTGCCGACCATTGCACGCGTCCTCCGGGACGGGAGCGGTGGCTGCGTGACCCAGCCATCGCTCATTCCTCGGATGGGGGAGTGTGTATCGTCGACCACACTCCCCTCCGGGAAGGGGGTCCTCCCAGTCAGCATGGAGGGCCCCGGCGCGGGAGGGGACCGGACGCGTTCGTCCAGAGTTCCCGGTCCCCTCCCCGCAGCGCCGAGGAAGGTCACCGTGGGGTTTTAGCCGGTAAGAGTCCGGCATACCTCCGGAGTTCCCCAGCTCCGGGGGATCCATGAGGATTTCCCCACGTTAAAAAAAAAAAAAAAAAAAAAAGGTTAGGTTAGGTTAGGTTCATCCCAGGGGCCACGGCCAGTTCTGGTCGTGGTACGGGGGGTTGCGTCCCCGGGATCCCATAGCTCGGCAGGGGTGGTGTTGCCCCTGTCGTAATACCGTAAAACCGGTGGTCATGTCTCACCGGAGCGGGGGGCTTGCCTTCATTGGCCGGCCCGCGAGGGGATAAACCTCTATAAAAAGTCCCTAGCCTCAAGCTGCGGTACGCGGCGAGGGGGCACGCCCAGTCCTCGCGGCTGGGCGTGGCCGGTGGGTGCATCGGTCTCTAGCGACCAACCCCGGGGATACTGGCGCCCCCCGGGTGTATTAGCCTTCCCCTGGCATGGCGGCTCTGCCAGGGGCGACTTTTATTTCCGACCCTACTCGTGGGATTCAATATGAGTATTTCTGTTTCAAATTTTAAAAAACCGGGGAATGGGGGGGATTACGACGAGGGGGCGGGGACCGGTCGGGTCCGAGTGGTCGCTGGCTCGAGACTATCATCTGTCTCGAGCAAGGTCCATAATGCACTGCGGCGTGGCGCGGTGGAGGAGTCGTGGGACGCTTCCTACGACTCCGACACCTCGATAGGGTCTGTACGATCGATATTTGATTTTGAGAGGCCATGCCCCAAATCAAAGAAGAGGGGGAGACCCCCTACAACGGGGGAGTATGTAGGCCTCGCTGAGGCCAAAAGGGCCTACGTCGAGGCCCAACGACAAGCAGAGCTCGTGGATCTCGAGAATGAGATCCACGCCGGCACAGGCATTCCACCACCTCCGGGGAAATCGGCTAAGCCTGTGCCGGAGATGGAAGACTTCCTGCAAGAGGCTAAAAATAAGCCTCTTTCAGATTTGGGTGCATGGGCGCTTGAAGAGGCCGATAGGGTGGAGTTGGCCGCGGCCAAGTCCAAGAACCTGAAGGGTACCATCCAACGAGACCTCAGGATGGGGGCCAGGAGCCTAAGGGCAGCTACAATAGAGCTGACCCAGAGGGTGGACCGACAGGCAGTTCCGCCGCCTGAAAAGGATATTGCGGCGCTGAAGGCACAGCTGGAGACTCTGAAGGAGGAAAACCAGAGATTGCAAGCGAGACTTAAAGAATTGGAAAGGAGAACTCCAGATCCGCCAACAATTCAGATGGTGGATTTGGACATTGGGAGCCGCGCGGGGCCAGCACCGGCCCCGCCAAGGAGGAATGTGAAGATATCATCTTCAGACGATGGCGCTCTGGCACCGAAGGAGGCAACAGGGCCCGTCACATTGCATCAGGTGGCGGACCTCATCATGAAGATGATGGGGGATTTCCGAAAGGAAATCCTTCAGTCGAAGGAGAGCGACGTCTCGCCCTCGGAAGACACTAAAACCAAAGCCACCGAGGGTAAGACAGAAAATAAAAAGAAGAAGGAGAAGAGTAAAGGCAGTGGCGCACAGACAAACGCCACAAAAGGTAAAACGCCTTCTAATTCCAAACAAGCCCCATCTGGGGCAGCTAGAAGGTTGGAGATGGCTCGCCAGGCTGTGAGGAGCCAGGCAACAGCGGCACCAGCATCATGCACTTCTGCATCTGGTGCCGCGAAGGAAGGAACCTGGGCCCAGGTGGTGGGCAGGAAGGCTGCAAGGGCAGCCAATAAGGCCCAATCTGCCCCTGCCACACCACCAAAGGCCCAGGAGGCAAAGAGAGAGGAAAAGCCTAAGCTTGGGCGGCTGCCACGCACTGCGGCAGTCGCACTGACCCTTCTGCCTGGCAGCAAAGCCACCTACCGTGACATCATGGTGGCTGCTAGGCAGAGGGTCAGGCTATCCGACGTAGGGGTGGAGGCAGTCCGCCCCAAGAAGTCGAGGACCGGCGGTCTCCTGTTGGAGATCGCCGGTCCTGAGAAGGATGCCAAGGCTGCGGCCTTGGCGGCAAAATTGAAGGAGGCGTTAGCCGGCGACGGCGTAACGGTGGCCAGGCCGGTCAAGAAACAAGACCTGAGGGTGATCGGCCTGGACGACTCGGTCACCTCATCTGAGGTGGCCGAGGTCATAGCCGGCACCGGAGGGTGTCGAGTAGAAGAGGTGAAGACGGGCCTTATACGGTCTTCACCAAGAGGGCTCGGCACCCTTTGGGTGCAGTGCCCCCTGGCAGCGGCCAAAAAAGTTGTCGCTGCCGGCCGCATCCGGGTGGGGTGGGCAGATGCCCGCGTTATGGTCTTAAAACCCCGCCCGGAGCAGTGTTACCGCTGCTGGGAGCTGGGTCACGTCCAGCAGCGGTGCACTGCGAAGGTGGATCGGTCTCACCTGTGTTACAGGTGTGGTGAGACCGGCCACCAGGCGGGCCTTTGTACCGCGGCCGCCCCTGTTTGCCTCGTGTGCAAGGAGGCGGGGCGGTCTGCGGACCATAGAACGGGGGGCAAGTCGTGCTCCCCGCCTAAGGCCCGCCGAAGCGGCAAGGGGGCACAGCCGTCGTCGGCTGCGCAGAAAGGAGGCAAGATCCAGGAGAAGTCCAAAATCCCCAGTGTCCGTAAAGGGGGTGGTGTAGTTGCACCACCCTCCAACGTGGGAGGTTCCAGCGGGGGTGGTGCATCTGCATCACCCTCCACCGTGGGACGTTCCGGCGGGGGTGGTGCGTCAGCATCACCCTCCATCGCGGGATGTTCCGGCGGGGGTGGTGCGACCGCATCACCCTCCAACGTGGGAGGATCCAGCGGGGGTGGTGCGGCCGCATCATCCTCCAGCGTGGGATTATCTGCGTCTATGGACACTGGGGATGAGGAAGAACGGGCCAAAAATCCCGCTCTTATGGATGATGTTGGCCGGGGGGAGGCCATGGACACGGCCTAAAGTTCACGCCTCCTCACGGTCACATCATCCAGACCAATCTCAACCATGCCATCGCAGCACAGGACCTAATGGTTCAAGGTCTCTGCGGTGGCATGGTTGAGTTGGTCGTCGCTGCGGAGCCGTACCGGGTTCTCCAGCGCCCGTCCTGGGCTGGGGACCTGGACGACTCCGTGGTGGTCGCCCAGTCGGTCCCGTCACGGATCCGGCCGATAGCGCTCGTTGCGCGCGGCCACGGATTCGTGGCGGTCGACTGGGCGGATTGTCTGGTGGTGGGCGTGTACGCGCCTCCGAGATGGCCCCTCAGTCGTTTCGACACTTTACTGGACGAGCTGCAGCGCTTAGTCGCTTCGCACGCAGCTCGTCCAGTGTTCGTCCTCGGGGACTTTAATGCTCACGCATCTGCGTGGCACTCCCCGAGGACGGACCAGAGGGGTCACTCGGTGTTGGACTGGGCGGCTGGTCTGAGTCTCCGGTTACTAAACCGGGGCTCGGCCAGCACGTGCGTGCGGTACCAGGGCGAAAGTATAGTGGACTTATCTTTCGCAAATGCCCTGGCCGCGCGTCGTGTGTCGGGGTGGAGGGTCGACGACGTGGAGACTCTCTCTGATCACGCGTATATACGCATAGAGGTCTCCACGCCTCCCCCGACCCGCCCATTAGCCCACCACCAGAAGAGGTGGGCCCTGAGGGGCATGGATGAGGACGCCCTGATGGCGGCCGTTCTCGCAGTGGCCTGGCCGGGCGTTCCGGCTGGGCCAGTGGAGGTTAACGCGGAGGCGGATTGGTTCGCGGACGTTATGTCATCCATTTGCGACGTGGCGATGCCGCGTGTCCGCGCCAATCCGCCCCGCCGCCCGGTGTACTGGTGGAGTGACGAGATCCAGCGTCTCCGCGCTGATTGCGGGGTCGCTCGCCGCCAGTACACCCGGGCGAGGCGTCGACGCTCAACCGACGCGGCGAGAACGGCACAGCTGTACGCTGACTACCGTGCACTCACGAAGCAGCTGCAGCTGGCCATCAGGAGTGCCAAGGCTCAGGCCTGGGACGGACTCCTCTCTAAGCTCCGTGAGGATCCATGGGGGCGCCCCTACAAGCTTGTGATGGACAAGCTACGTCCATGGGCGCCTCCACTCACGGAGACGATGGACCCTCCGCTCCTGGAGCGGGTGGTCGGCACCCTGTTCCCTTCTGGGGAGGTGTCGGCCCCCGCTCACACCATCGACCATGTCTCATGGTCACAGGAGTTGGAGGTGTCCGGGGAGGAGCTGGCCTGTGCCGTCAGACGCATGGGGGAACGTAACACCGCCCCCGGCCCTGACGGCATACCTGGCCGCGCCTGGGTCATGGCACTCAGCGTCCTCGGTCCCCGTCTGTGCAGGCTATTCAACGCCTGCCTACAGACGGGGACGATTCCACTTCGGTGGAAATGCGGACGGATGGTCCTCCTCAAGAAGGACAACAGGCCCGCGGAGTCGCCCTCCGCCTACAGGCCCATCGTGTTGCTGGACGAGGTCGGTAAACTCTTTGAGCGTATCGTTCAACGTCGCCTCGTCCAGCACCTGTCCCGTGTAGGACCCGACCTGGCCGAGTGCCAGTTCGGCTTCCGGGAGGGACGGTCGACCATCGACGCGATTTCGCGCGTCAAGTCCCTCTCGGACTCGGTCACGTCCCGGGGGGGAGTAGCTTTGGCAGTATCTTTGGATATCCAAAATGCCTTCAACTCCCTCTCGTGGGCGGCCATCCGCGGGGCCCTCGAACGTCACGAGGTGCCCCTCTACCTGCGGATGGTGGTCGGGGATTACCTCCGGGACAGAGCCATCGTTTACGGTGGCCGCGATGGGTCTGTTAGGCGAGACATCAGCCGTGGCGTACCCCAGGGGTCCGTATTGGGCCCCTTGTTGTGGAACCTGGGGTACGACGCGGCTCTGCGGGTCTCCCTGCCGGCTGGCGTGCACTTAACGTGTTACGCCGACGACACCATGGTGCTAGCCACCGGCAGGGACTTGGGGAGGACCATCCGCCGAGCGGAGGTCGCGGTTGCGGCCATCGCCTCGCGGATTCGGGGCATGGGGCTGGAGTTGTCCCCTCAGAAGACGGAAATAGTTTGTTTCCGTCCTCGCAAGAGGGGCACTCCAGCTCCATGTCTGGTGAGGATCGGGTCGTCCGACGTCCAGGTGGCCCAGGATATCAAATATCTTGGTGTCTACCTGGACGGCTCCTGGAGTTTCGTCCCGCACTTCGTCCGTTTGGCCGCCAGGTTGGGCAAAATAACGACTCATCTGAGTCGCATCATGCCCAACCTTGGCGGTCCGGACGATCGGGTGCGCCGCCTCTATTGTGGTGTAATCAAGAGCGTGGCACTGTACGGTGCCCCTGTTTGGGCTGACGCCTTGTCAGCGAGTCGGAGAAGTCTGACACTTCTCCGACGGGAGTGGCGACGCGCTGCCATTCGCGTCATAAGGGTGGTACCGTACGGTGTCCTACGAGGCGGCCACCACCCTGGCGGGTTTACCACCTTTGGAGCTCCTGGCGCTCGAAGATGCCTACGTTTACAGGCGTCTTCGTCTCGAGCGTCAGGACTCCACCCCGCCAGGGGAGACGACAAGTCGGGACGAGTTGAGGCTCCAGGCTCGGCGGTCCACCATGTCAAAGTGGCGGGATGTCTTATCCCGTCATGGAGGCCACTGGACCGTCGGGGCGGTTCTGCCCATCCTAGATAGATGGGTAGGCCGTAGCAACGGACGGCTCACATTCCGAGCCACACAGGTGCTGACCGGACATGGTTGTTTCGGTCAGTACCTGTGCCGAATCGGACGCGAGGCGACAGCGCGGTGCCACCATTGTGGCGCCGCGGAGGACTCGGCGCGGCACACTCTCCAGGAGTGTCCAGCCTGGGAGGTGCCGCGTCGGGTGTTAGCGGCGGAGGTGTGTCCGGACCTCTCGTTGCCGAGCATTCTTTCGGGGATGCTTGGTCGCGGGAGCGTCTGGCAGGCCATGATCTCCTTTTGCGAGGAGGTCATGGTCGCGAAGGAGGCCGCCGAGCGGGTTAGGGAGCAATCTCTGCCCGCTCGACGCTGCCTACGGGGTCGGCGTCGTAGACGTTTGCCCCGTTCCTCCTCACGGGGGGGGCTTCCACCTTCGGGTGGAAGTCACTCCTAAGAACCCTTCGGGGGGAGGGACTTCGCCACCTTCGCCGCGCCTGCGGGCCACGATGGTGGCCGTCACGCCTCAGGGGCCACGACTCGGCATTTGTCGGGTCGTGGTATCGGGTTTGACGCACCCGGGGCACCCAGTCAACCGGGCCAAGCCTGGCCCGAGGCGTCGACGACGCCCGTGCGGGGTGGACCATTTGGTCGGGCCCCACGTCTTTGCACGGGCGTCGTCCGGGGGGCGCGGTCGGCACATTTGGGGGAATGTGCCGACCATTGCACGCGTTCCCCGGGACGGGAGCGGTGGCTGCGTGACCCAGCCATCGCTCATTCCTCGGATGGGGGAGTGTGTATCGTCGACCACACTCCCCTCCGGGAAGGGGGTCCTCCCAGTCACCGTGGAGGGCCCCGGCGCGGGAGGGGACCGGACGCGTTCGTCCAGAGTTCCCGGTCCCCTCCCCGCAGCGCCGAGGACGGTCACCGTGGGGTTTTAGCTGGTAAGAGTCCGGCATACCCCCGGAGTTCCCCAGCTCCGGGGGATCCATGAGGATTTCCCCACGTTAAAAAAAAAAAAAAAAAAAAAAAAAAAAGGTTAGGTTAGGTTGGGTTCTAAAGTTGTTGCAGTGTGCGACAACATGTGCCATCCCCACCTCCTCGTGGTGGAACCTGGGCACCGGAATTTTCCGGTGGCTAACGGGGCTCTGGCTTTCGGGGATCGTGGAGACTTAGTAGCCTCGGTGATGCTCTGGGGCGATGCCGGTGGGATCTTCGGATCCTGGCAGGGCCTCCCTTGCCGGTAAGGCCCAGAGTTGAGGGGTGAAATCGGTTGAAGCGGTCCCCATCCCAGGGGCCACGGCCAGTTCTGGTCGTGGTGCGGGGGGTTGCGTCCCCGGGATCCCATAGCTCGGCAGGGGTGGTGTTGCCCCTGTCGTAATACCGTAAAACCGGTGGTCATGTCTCACCGGAGCGGGGGGCTTGCCTTCATTGGCCGGCCCGCGAGGGGATAAACCTCTATAAAAAGTCCCTAGCCTCAAGCTGCGGTACGCGGCGAGGGGGCACGCCCAGTCCTCGCGGCTGGGCGTGGCCGGTGGGTGCATCGGTCTCTAGCGACCAACCCCGGGGATACTGGCGCCCCCCGGGTGTATCAGCCTTCCCCTGGCATGGCGGCTCTGCCAGGGGTGACCTCTCTTCCGACCACACTCGTGGGAACAGTATGGATTCATGTTCTTATTTTAAAAAACCGGGGATTAGGGGGGTACACGAGGAGAGGGCGGGACCGAGCATGGTCCGAATGGTTAGCGGGTCGAGACCAGTCAAAGTCTCTGACAGGGCACCTAGTGCCCAACAGGAGGGCGCCGTAGACGAATCGGGGGACGCATCCTACGATTCGGATACGTCCGTGGGTTCGGTGCGATCTATTTTTACTATCGATCGGCCGTGTCCCAAATCAAAGAAACGAGGACGACCCCCAACTACAGGGGAGTATGTAGGCCTCGCCGAGGCCAAACGGGCCTACATTGAGGCGCAGCGACAAGCTGAGCTTGTGGATCTCGAGTTAGAGATCCACCAAGGCACAGGGGTCCCACCACCTCCAGGGAAGTCAACAAACCCTGTGCCAGATATGGATGAGTTCGTGCAGCTAGCGAAAAATAAGCCGCTGGCTGACCTCGGTGCTTGGGCGCTAGAGGAGACGGACAGAATAGAGTTGGCTGCTGCCAAGTCTAAAAACTTGAAAGGGACGATCCAGCGCGACCTCAGAGTTGCCGCTAGGATTTTAAGGGCCGCAGCAATGGAGCTGGCCCAAAGAGTAGAGCGTCCGACTACTCAACAACCGCCAGCTAGCGATGTATCGCTGTTAAAAGCAGAGGTCGAGGCATTGCAGGCCCAAAATAAACGCCTGCAATGCCGATTAAGTATGCTGGAGAAACGATCTCCAAGCCCGCCAGCAGTAACAACGGCGGACATGGAGATCGAGAGCCGCGCGAGGTTAACACCAGCCTCGCCCATGAAGAAAGAGGGGAAACTACCCCCACACGAAGGTGCCCCGGCACCTGAGGGGGAATCTGGGTCCGCCATAATTAATATGGTGGCGGACCTAATCAACAGAAAAATGGAAGATCTCCGCAGAGAGCTTCTTCCAGCTATGAGGAAGGATGACAGGCCCTCGAAAGCCGCTGCAACTCAGGCAATCGAGGGCAAGAAGAATAAAAAGAAGCAGGGGAAGAAGGAGGAAGACAAGAGGGCTGCGACTTCCAAAGTTCCGCACCAAAAAACTTCCTCATCAGCCAAAAGTGTCCCAACCGGGGCATCAAAAAGGCTGGAAGTGGCGCGCCAGACAATCAAGAGTCTGGCATTAGCGGCGCCCGCGCCATCCACTTCAACACCGGGTGCTGCAAAGGAAAGTACCTGGGCCCAGGTGGTGGGCAGAAAGGCCGCAAGAGTGGCCAAAAAGGCCCAGCCGGCCCCAGCCCCACCACCGAAGGCCCAGAGGCAGAAGAAGATGGAGGTGAAGCCGAGGTTGGGGCGGCTGCCGCGCACCGCGGCAGTCGCGTTGACCCTCCCGCCTGGCAGCAAAGCCACCTACAAGGACGTTATGGTGGCTGCCAGGCAGAGGGTCAGGCTATCCGACGTAGGGGTGGAGGCTGTCCGCCCCAAGAAGTCGAGGACCGGCGGTCTCCTGTTAGAGATCGCCGGTCCTGAGAAGGAAGCCAAGGCTACGGCCTTGGCAGAGAAGTTAAAGGAGGCATTGGCCGGCGACGGAGTGACGGTGGCCAGGCCGGTCAAGAAAGCAGACCTGAGAGTGACCGGCCTGGACGACTCGGTCACCTCGTCTGAGGTGGCCGAGGCCATTGCCGGCACCGGAGGGTGCCGGGTGGAGGATGTGAAGACAGGCCTCATACGGTTTTCACTTAGAGGGCTCGGCACCCTTTGGGTGCAGTGCCCCCTGGCAGCGGCCAAAAAAGTGGTCGCTGCCGGCCGTATCCGGGTGGGGTGGGCAGATGCCCGCGTTATGGTGCTGAAACCCCGCCCGGAGCAGTGCTACCGCTGCTGGGAGCTGGGTCATGTCCAGCAGCGGTGCACTGCCAAGGTGGACCGGTCGCACCTATGCTATAGGTGCGGCGAAACCGGCCACCTGGCGGGCCTTTGTACCGCGGCCGCCCCTGTCTGCCTTATCTGCAAAGAGGCAGGGCGGTCCGCAGACCATAGAACGGGGGGCAAAGCTTGCTCCCCACCTAAGGCCCGCCGCAGCGGCAAGGGGGCACAGCCGTCGCCGGCTGCGCTAAAGGCAAGGAAGGAAGGAGATAAGAGATCCAAGAACCCCAGTGTCCATAAAGGGGGTGGTGTAGTTGCACCACCCTCCAACGTGGGACGTTCCAGCGGGGTGGTGCATCCGCATCACCCTCCAACGCGGGAAGTTCCAGCGGGGGTGGTGCGTCCGCATCACCCTCCATCGCGGGATGTTCCGGCGGGGGTGGTGCGACCGCATCACCCTCCAACGTGGGAGGATCCAGCGGGGGTGGTGCGGCTGCATCACCCTCCAGCGTGGGATTTTCAGCGAATATGGACACTGGGGACGAGGAAGAGCGGGCCGAAAATCCCGCTCTTATGGATGATGTTGGCCGGGGGGAGGCCATGGACACGGCTTAAAGTTCACGCCTCCTCACGGTCACATCATCCAGACCAATCTCAACCATGCCATCGCAGCACAGGACCTAATGGTTCAGGGTCTCTGCGGTGGCATGGTTGAGTTGGTCGTCGCTGCGGAGCCGTACCGGGTTCTCCAGCGCCCGTCCTGGGCTGGGGACCTGGACGACTCCGTGGTGGTCGCCCAGTCGGTTCCGTCACGGATCCGGCCGATAGCGCTCGTTGCGCGTGGCCACGGGTTCGTGGCGGTCGACTGGGCGGATTGTCTGGTGGTGGGCGTATACGCACCTCCGAGGTGGCCCCTCAGTCGTTTCGACACTTTAACTGGACGAGCTGCAGCGCTTAGTCTCTTCGCACGCAGCTCGTCCAGTGTTCGTCCTCGGGGACTTTAATGCTCACGCATCTGCGTGGCACTCCCCGAGGACGGACCAGAGGGGTCACTCGGTGTTGGACTGGGCGGCTGGCCTGGGTCTTCGGTTATTAAACCGGGGCTCGGCCAGCACGTTGCGTGCGGTACCAGGGCGAAAGTATCGTGGACTTATCTTTCGCAAACGCCCTGGCCGCGCGTCGTGTGTCGGGGTGGAGGGTCGACGACGTGGAGACTCTCTCTGATCACGCGTATATACGCATAGAGGTCTCCACGCCTCCCCCGACCCGCCCATCAGCCCACCACCGGAAGAGGTGGGCCCTGAGGGGCATGGATGAGGACGCCCTGATGGCGGCCGTTCTCGCAGTGGCCTGGCCGGGCGTTCCGGCTGGGCCAGTGGAGGTTAACGCGGAGGCGGATTGGTTCGCGGACGCTATGTCATCTATTTGCGACGTGGCGATGCCACGTGTCCGCGCCAATCCGCCCCGCCGCCCGGTGTACTGGTGGAGCGATGCAATACAGCGTCTCCGCGCTGATTGCGGGGTCGCTCGCCGCCAGTACACCCGGGCGAGGCGTCGACGATCAACCGACGCGGCGAGAACGGCACAGCTGTACGCTGAATATCGTACGCTTACGAAGCAGCTGCAGCTGGCCATCAGGAGTGCCAAGGCTCAGGCCTGGGACGGACTCCTCTCTAAGCTCCGTGAGGATCCATGGGGGCGCCCCTACAAGCTTGTGATGGACAAGCTACGTCCATGGGCGCCTCCACTCACGGAGACGATGGACCCTCCGCTCCTGGAGCGGGTGGTCGGCACCCTGTTCCCTTCTGGGGAGGTGTCGGCCCCCGCTCACACCGTCGACCATGTCTCATGGTCACAGGAGCTGGAGGTGTCGGGGAGGAGCTGGCCTATGCCGTCAGACGCATGGGGGAACGTAACACCGCCCCCGGCCCTGACGGCATACCAGGCCGCGCCTGGGTCATGGCACTAAGCGTCCTCGGTCCCCGTCTGTGCAGGCTATTTACTGCCTGCCTCCAGACGGGGACGATTCCACTTCGGTGGAAGTGCGGACGGATGGTCCTCCTCAGGAGGACAACAGGCCCGCGGAGTCGCCCTCCGCCTACAGGCCCATCGTGTTGCTGGACGAGGTCGGTAAGCTCTTTGA